>NW_010545678.1:22833-45752 GCF_000687285.1 Phaethon lepturus
GTTTCGATAACGAGGCGTGTAAAAGAGTCTTGGTTTGCATGCTGAGTTACTGGATCACACCCATTTAACCATATTGACTTCATCGTGGCTGCATGAGTGTGACGGGGGTAGAATTTGCTTCTGCCTACATTAATCACGCTTACAGTGTGCAACCACCATGCTGAGAAGCTGAGAATAAACTCGGATGGATGGATGCATAAATGATGTATTGGGGAAGGACGAACTTGGCTTTTATGGGGGAAATCATGCTTCACATTTACTGGAGCTCTTCAAGGGAGGACAAGGGAAATCTGTTTATTTTGATGACCAAAAGAATTGCTGTCTCTAGAGACTTGAGTGGAGCTGCCATCAAATAAGAGGGAGGAGGGTCCTCTTTTGTATATAACTTTTTAAAGGGAAATAATGTATAGGAATAAATAGTTGACTTTTCCCTTTGAAAAAAACCCATCAGCAAGTTTTGGTGGAATCTGAGGTGCAGCCTCTTCTGGTTAAAATATCAATAAGTGTCTTGGGAAAGGGGTGACAATTTGCTGTTTTTTCAAGGTAGTAAAAAACTGGGAGCTGGTTGTGCAGAGTTGCGGATGGTTAAACCTTGCGATGGTTAGCGGTTGACGTACTGGCAGATGAAACTTAATGTGGATGAGTGCAAGGCGTCGCATGGGCAGAGGGCGGTCCAAACTCGTGTATCGCCGCTCTGAATGAGCTGTACGTCTCGGTAGAGATCCTTACTCGTCTGTAAGAGCTTTGTGGAAGTGACGAGTGAAGTGCTCGACAGGACTCGAAGCCAAGAGTGTTAAGGACAGAAAACAGAGCAAGTTGTCATGTCTCCGTTAAAAGTGCATAGCGTGCCCATCTCAGGAGGCTGAGGGGCGGGGCGGGGGGGGCATGACTGTGGTCCTTGCATCTGGAAATAAGTACAGGAGAACAAAAAGGTATGTTAGAAAGGCAGTGAGTTTGGTCAGGCAAGGGCCAATCCAGCTAAGCAGGGTGATGCAGCCTGGGAAGGGGAAGGCATGAGATCGTCATGGGAGGGGAGGGGGTTAAAGATGGAATCACTCTTGATCACCCTGAAAGAATTAAGAATTAAGAAGTGTCTTGTGAGGAGGCAGATTAAAAAATGGCCGAATAAATTTTTCTTCTATAATCCGAAAGATGGTAATTGAGCTGTGAGTCCCTGTAGGACCTTGAGAGTGTCAGTCCTTAGCGGGGATGCACAGCTATGAGCTGATGGATAAAATACATGAAGGGCTGTATTTATGTGAAGAGGCTACTTTTAGCTGAACGGCATCTTGAGCAAAGTTGGGGGAGAGCAGGGGTGTGGTGCGTGATCCCACCTCGCCCATTCTTGTCTGCTGCTGACCCATGCTGGAGTAGGAAGGCAGGTGAATTATTAATCTGGGTTTTGGTGTTTGCCTCTCTTAAGAGTTTGTGTTTTTGTCACTGTTTTCTTAAGCATGATGTGATAGTCCCTTTACCTCCTTTCTCCTATGTTTGGTTTGGGTTTTTTTCCACCCAAGGTCTCTGTGGTTTTGCTCATTTACTGCTATTTACTTCATGTTCTTCTGCTTCGGTTTCGGTGATGCTCAGATGTTGCCCCAGTAGAATCTCTTCAGTGGAGGAAACCCTTTGGTTAGCCTGACTTTTCACTGCATGCTTGGTTTTCATTGAGTGTTGCTGCTGTTTTACCTATAAAATCATTATTTTTCTCCTCTACCCAGTAGTCACCAAATTCCTCTTTTTTTTTTCCTTTTTGTTGAGTTACAGCCATTCTGACCGACCTAAAAAGCTAAAAGTCTTTTCAGCCTGCCAAGCAATGCGTCTCAGTAATTTTTTTGCATCTCTGTTGTGACATTCTTCTTTCTCGCTTGCCAAATAGAATCTTTTTTCTATATTCATTTAAAATGTTCCTCTCATTTCCCCCACTTCATCTTTTTTAATTTATACTTTGACGTTGATTCTTCTTTTGCCAACTGTATAAGCTGTCCCTCTTCATCTTTGATGCATCGTAGGGAGGTTTCTCATTAACATTCAGATTTGAATAAGAAAGGCTAATGCCTTGTTTGTGCCTGCAGTCAGGGAAGACAAGAGAGGCTGCGATTTTTTTTAGTGTCTCGTTTTGAGTACTTTGGACGTCTTCGCTTGGACGTGGGTTTAGTCCTGTATTTTCACCTCTGGTATCCAGCGGTTTTTAAGCAGCACGTCGCTCCCTTGGTGACTTCAGTATGGCTCGTTACAGCTCAAAATCTTATCGCCAGATTTTCACTTAGTTACATTTTGGTTATTCTTTCCTGTGCTGACTCTATCCTTCCCTTGAGATGGGAGACAGTATAAAACAGACCTCACCTTTGACACTGACCTGCTTTCTGGTGAAGCCTGACGAAATAAGACATTTCCCAAACATTGCATTTTCGGTGGCTTTTTTTTTTTCCCTTCCTACAGTTGAATTGTACTGTGGTTACTTGTTTAGCTGGGGCTTTGGTACTTACAGAATTACTGTGTACTGCCTGAAAAAAATTCCATTATTTCATTACAGGACGCAGATGTAACTTGAGGCATCAGGACGGCCCAGAGCCCCAGTATGTGAGCAGTATGATAAGACTAAAAAAAAAAAGACTAGTAAGACTTAAGAAATAAAAAAAAGCTGTTAAGATATCCTTAGTCTCAAAGTGATCATTTGCTTTCCCAGTTTTACTGGGGCAGGGAACAGCTTTACTGCAATGACACTTTCATTTTCTCTCTGTCAGCTTTTTATATTCCTTTCAATGTCTTCGTATGGTCATCATCGCCCTGTTGTAAAAGGGGCAAGCCGAGACCCATGGTTTTCAGTGTCACGTTTCTCCGAGGGATGCTGCTGAGTATTTAGGAACGTGCATTTTATTGGAATTCAGTTGTAATCCCCGTCGTCCTCGCTCGGAACGTCCCTCTTCGAAGTGTGCTTCTCTTCTCCATTGGCAGAGTTGCCTCAAGAGAAAACAGTGGGTTTACCTGGGGGATTTTAGTTTTTCTTCAACTAACTGTGCATCAGCTCTGGAGCCTGACCCACTATGAAAACACAGGGAATGTGAAGTTTTTCATGTTGATTTTGTCATTTATTTAGGCAGTAAGGTGTTTACAAGGAAGATGGTCTTCTCTGTTGGTGTTTGGTTTGGTTTTTTTGGATGGGGGGATTAAGATGACTAATCTTGTTTGGGGCTATGCGATATTAAAGGATAAAACAAATATTTTGGTGGCGTTAGTGTAAAACTTCAAGCATGAAACTTGTTTGGGGCATATTCTTGGAAACTTTATACATGGTCTTAGTCCTGTTGTAGGGAGCATGGGACTTGTTCCAGCTGTGGGAGCTAAGAAGATAATGTCTTTGAAATCACCCAGAAGCCTTGTGCTCAGCGAGGTTAAGTTATAGCCATAAGTGTAAGACAGATGAGGGGGAAAGTGGGAATATTAGCAGCAATAAAATACTTCTTAATTCAAAAATTCACAATAAAACCGAAGTGCTGTGGTGACAGAGTGCTCTTAAATTCCCAAGCCCAAAATGTATTTTAGGAAAGGCTGACTCGTTGGCTGTTAAGGTTGTATAGCTCTTTCCATCACCAGTCCTCCTTTTGTTTCCATGGCAGCGCAAAGGGTAATGCTGCTGCAGCTGCCGGTTGCTGTTGGAAGATAGATTTTGGGTTTGACCTGAATATCTATTTAATATAGTTCTCAGTTACAGGGCATGGTTTTTCAGATGTCAGATAGACATGTGGCTCTAATGAGTTTTGGCTGAAATGCCTGATGCCTTAAAGAACCTGAGCTTAGAGCAGTTTTCCGTCTTATAATTAGCAAGTAGGTATTTCCAGCAATAAATCTGACCGATATCAAACATTTATGTTGGAACTGTAAGAACTCTTGGGATTTTATTCGTTCTGACCACACTGGGAGGGGTGGGGGTGTCTGTTAAACTGACAGCTCACAAAAATCCCTCTTGTTTTAAGATTGTAATTGAATTGCTATGCAGTAATTTTCATGCCGCCTTCTGCAACGTGTGTATTAATCCTATTAATGAAGTGTAAATACAGTGTCGTGCGTGGTGGGACGTGACTTCCCAGCGCTCTCACCAGAGCCTGGCTGCAGTTCCCGGCTGGAACTGTGCGGAGGAGGGCTGGGAGGGGACAGGGCCACGCCGCAGTTCTGCTTTTGGGTTAGACTCCAAGAAGAACAAATGACACTCCTGCAGCTCGGGAAGGAAAAAGGGGACTGTTGGAGTTGTGTCGCTGCAGCAGTAATTTCTAAATGGCATACAGGGGAAAGCCGTATGTTCCCTAATTCTATCCAACTGAGCGAGTAGGGATGAAAAAACCTTTTCTTCATACTGATATGGATGGTTTTCTGAAGTTTTTATTTGATATTACTTTGTAGTTACTGTTTGTAATTGTATACGGAATGGAATGCATAAGCAGAGAGGATCCATATCAAAATCCGTATCACAGGTTTTTTTAAAAGCGGGTATAATACGAATGAGAAAATTAATATATAAAAAGGGTCTTTTGGAATATGGCACAGTCTTCCAAGCAATATTTTATGGAAAGCTTAAAAATAAGCATGTCGGAATATTTTTCTACTACACTGTGTCGGAACTGAGTTGGTGCTTTGACTTGAAATGCTGGGGGCTGAATTGGGGATAATGTGTGCTGAGAGATTACCCCTCCTCTGAAAAATGCGTCTTTTATTAGTATCACAAGTCTCAACCCAAAACTTTACATGTTTCCCGCTTTGCTGAGAAAATTAGCCCATAAGCTTTGGGGAATATGTTCTGAAAGTGCTCCTTTGATAGGGCTCCAAAAGACAGATTTGTGGTTTTATCTGCATCTTTGTGGGCAGGTGGGAACTTGTAGGAATATTTTCTGTACCTGTTCGCTCTCAGGTTTTTATTTCGAAGTAGGAAGTAACTCTAAATACTGCTTGTAATGCAGAAGTTCTTGAGGGGGGATCAGGGTGTGATGCAGTTGTTGGTCCTTAACTTCATTCACATGTTTTTGAGGGGTCCTGTTCTTATCAAAAAGAAAAGGATCTTTTGCTGACGGTTTCCAAAAAAATCCCTTGGCTTTTTTTTTTAATAGCTTTTCCCCATTTAAAAGGACAGCAAAAGGACTTTGGAATAGCCTGCGGAAAGCTCTTACTAAGAAGAAGCTTTCCAAGAATCATGGAAGGTTTAAGTCTTTTCGTGTTGTACCGCAGAGACGTCTACCTGCTCTTCGCTCATCCCTCCTTTTGGACAGGTTTGCCGTTAGGTTTTCATCTCAATCAGATGAAAAGTCGTCTGTGAGCTTCTCAGGCACTGGATTAAATTGCTAGTCAAGGGTGAGATATTTCAGTGACAATAAAGGACAAAACAATGTTAGTGGAGCCAGGAATGAAGTACGAGGAATGAAGCCACCTGTGTGGCACTGCCAATGGTGGGCTGCAGGTTACCGTGATGGTACCGGGGAGCTTCGGTCTTCCCAAAGTATTAACAGACAGACAGACTTCAGTGGCTTGTAGAGATCTTTTTAAGCAAGAGGGACCCAAAGGATGGTGAGAGCGGTGTAAATGTAATCAGCCCCAGCTAATAATATTTACTGTGTGGTCTGATTAGCAGCCTTGCTGCTGTTGCCCGTGGCGGTAAGTGGAGTTTAGGTTAGCAGAGACCCTCCAGCATTAAAAACCAAGTATGGGATCAAACAGGCTGCTGAACACCTAAAAGACAGGCTTTTCCTGTGGTTATCTCTATAATTGCCATGAAACCTTTCCAGTTTTCAGAATGCGACTTCCTTCCCCTCTTCTGAATAATGGATGGTTGAATTGACCTTGATCCTGCTGTCTCTCAATAACATTGTTTTGCTAGTATTTATTTAGTTTTCAGCGATTGTTACTGGTTTTGAAGAAGGAAATTTGTTTTTCTATTGAAAAATTACTCTAAGCAGGGCTTTTGTATACAGAGTGTTGAAACAGTCAGACCTTCTTGGAAGCCTGCTGCTATGCTGTGCCGTGGGTACGTAGATCTTGCCACCATACCCCAAGATTTCACCACAAGGTTGTGTTAATGGGGAACCGAAGTAGCATGTACACCTGATGCTTAACATTGGAACTAATAGAGAGGGTTCCTCTGGCTGGAGCGGGGTTACTAAACTGAGGGTTTAAAATAGCCAAGGACCTTGCTGTAATTTGCGCGTTGGCATAACGATGTGTAAGCGGAACTGAGAAACTCTAAATGTAGTGCTGGTAATTTAAGAAAAAAAAGAGAAAAAAATTAAGGCTATTTAGTTGGAGAAGTAAACTTGGCGAAGAAAATGCAACTTAAACTATCTTCTTGTTGCACGTTTTAAAAATAAATGATTGACACCATGCATGTTTGAAGCTTTTGATCATTGATGCAGAAGTTAAATGAACAGGACATACAACTGTGATTAATTATTGACCAAAGTCATTCCTTTCATATGTATAGTCTGTAGTTAGTTGGGAAGGTTGAGTTCACTAGAATTCCAAAGTCGGGAAGTAATGCAAACAAGACTCCAGTTGATCATCTTCATACATGTGGTTCTATTTATTATGCAAATCTCTTCCAATATGTTTAAATCAACATGCGGTAGTGGGGTGGTTGTTTCCTCAGCAGACTGTGTTTTAGGACTACCCAGTTTGTGCTTTGCGTGCTGCAGTTCAATGCATCCAATGTTTCATGGTCATGCTGTAGCTCTAAGTTTATTTTCTTTGTTTAAAAAAGAACAAAACCAAAAGCAAATTCCCAAGCTTGTTTGTCATGTTCTATCTGCAAGTATTTGACCTTTTCACCTTAACTTCCATGAGTTTTGGGATTAACTTGGAATAAATCACTCCTTTTGGATGCATTTGTACTAGAACTAAATTGGTTAGCTGAGTGCTTCAGCGTCCATACAAATGATGGTACGTTAACATCTTCTTGCTAAAGAGTCCAGATGCTGTTTCATGATGTGTTCTGGTTTTAACTGTCATTTATTCCTTGTAAACATGCCAGTGTAAATTATACCAGGGAGGGAAGTTTACCTCATAGATCTCCTAATAAAAGTTTGTTGCCTTTTTTTTTTTAAAAAAGGGCAGTGGAATACCTTCTGTAATTTAGTTACAAATTGGAGATAATAGTATTGTGAAATTTCAGTTTAAATTTGTTGGGTTGAGGGTTTTTTTTAACAGGCATATTTTTGCGATAAAATGGTACTTCAAATATTCTCAAGTGTTTTGGAAGCTCAGGACATGCGTGCATAGCAATAGCCAGGTACTTAACAAAAGGAAGGTAGCTTTATCAAGAAGTTCAGCACCTTGTTGAGTTAGTTTCATTATTATTATTATATTTCCTTGTTTATTATTATTAGTTGTTATTATTAGTTACTATTATTTATGCTAATTCTTTTACCCTATAGCTGATTAGAATAAAAATGTTTCCCATATTGAGGGTACTTGAAGTCTGAGAAAGTTTGTTTTGCAAGGTCATCGTCTGGGGGTTTGGTGCATTTTGATGAAAGGAGGACCAAAGCGGGATGAATAAAGCCATGCCCTGGGGCTGCATTGCTCTTTCTATCTGTAACTGCCATCTTTCTGCTTTGTCTTTTGGCCTCTTGGCTTTTCGGAAACTTACCTTTCCTTGCCTCTCCTACCTGATTTATGCTTTTGGAGTGTACAGATCTTGGAAAATAATATTTAAAGTTTTTTGGGTTTTTTTAGAAAAGAAGTGGCAGGGCTTCTGATGCTCTTGTTACCCTTGTGAGTCTAGCCCTTGGCTGAACTGGTAGATTTTTTCCAGTTCTCAAAGTCGGTAGCGGTAGCAGTGCTCTGCTCACTTGGTGTTTCTTTATGGAAGCTCGTTGACATTAATAGAGAGTTGTCACACTTTGTTTCAGACAGACACCCCTGCCAGTCAGGCGTCATACTTGCCCAAGACTGATGGTTTTCCTGATCCCTGAGAATCTGGAGATCAGCTGAAGCCTCCTGGTGTTGTACAGCCTTGGCTAGCTCTTCCTGCTGTTGAGTCTTGCAGATAATAGGGCACGTTTTAGTTTTCATCCGTTTATCCATCTTTTGCAGACAGTAATGAAGAAAGGAATAATGCATGCACAGGTATGGAGAAAGGAGAAGCAGGTACATTCAAATCATGCTATAAAAACATCAAGCTGTACAAATGCATTGTTCTGGAATTAATTGTGTTGGGGAAAAAGTGTGTTGGAACAAAGCTGTGGAATATAAATGGTACTTGGGGTTATGAAGAGGAATGCAGGGTAACGTAGGTGTGTCGTGCAGTTACATGCTTAGTCAAAACTGTTTCATGGAATCGGGCTTAACTAGAGTAGTCGTTCTTGATCTGCTATTCAGGTTTTTGCATAGTAAGATATGGATTTTACTTGTTAGCTGTGCTGTAAAGTTGCTGTGATAACGAAGCTATTGGTGTAATTATAGCCTGACTAATAAGTTCAGTTTAAAGAAGAAGAAAAAGAAGTGGTAATCCAGTGCATCAGATTTATAAGTGCAAATTAGTCGATACCTTTGCTGGGAATAGAGTAGTGGTTAAACATATAACGAGATCGTCTAAATCAGCACTTGCGTGCTTTCATGCATTTGAAGTAACTGTGGATCTTTATTAGTGTTCCACAAGTGATGAACAAAATAATAAGTATGTAAAGTTACGGAAGCATCACTTGGGAAATCTGTACTTTATGGCCACTGAAGAAGTAGTAGGTTTGCGTGGAAAGGAACTGTTCGGTTTTTTGGCTTCTCATTATGGTCAGTTCTCTCGTATCATAGTTGGGTTGCATGGCAGTATCTTCTCCTTTTCTGCTTCCCAAGTCAGCAGCAGTTCAAAACCATGAAAATGGGTAGTTTGCTGTCAGAGCAAGCTAGGGAAGGATTTCCCTGCTGCAAAATCACAGGTTTCTGGAGGTGACCTTTTGATTCTGCGGTTCTGGTGCTCTGCAGACTTTCCGGGGGCTGCTGGAACAGCTCAGGGCCCCGGAACGAGGCAACCATGCCGGTGGCCATGTGTTCCCCTCTGACAGCAGGAGTGGAGCCCAAGGCTTGTCAGCGCAGGCTGGGTGCTCATATCCACACTGCTGTGATCCACTATCCTCCACTGCTCAGTGTAGAGAAAAAATATTCCTTCCCGCAGGAGGGCAGGAAGGAAAGCATCTAGAGCACGTTGTGGTCCTTCTTGAGTGCCTTAAGGCCTCTAGAGCAGGTCTGTTGTGCTGTGTTCTTGACTGAAATATTGCTGCTGGTTTGTCTGCATCTCTTAAGTTCGTTTGCGGCTTGGCGCGCTATGGAATGTTCTCCCTGGCTTGCCCGGTTTGAGACTTGATCAAGTTTTCCCATGTTCCTGGTTTCTAGATTGTCTTCTGGCTGGAGATGAGCAAATGGGTCAGTGGCTGTTAGGTCAGGTATGCCTACCCTGGGTGAATGCTGTGTCCTTGCCCGTTCGGATAGAGGGATGCCTTTGACTTGGGCAGTCTCTGAGCTAAATTGCTGTTGGTCTGCAGGAAAAATATATTCTTCTGCCAAATGTCTCCTGTTCTTTACGAAGTGTCATCTGCTGTAGTAAAAGGATACTGCCATAGCTGGACCTGTGGCCTGACCTGGTGCGGCCTTTTTGTGTGCTGATGTGGTAGTTTCTAAGCAATGTAGTAAATAAGATGTATGCCAGCCACACTGAGCTACTTACAGAGGAGGAATGTTTTTGGAGAGGAGGACTGTGACAGCTCTTGAGACATGCTGGTTTTTTGCCCTCCACTCCAACTCTCAAAGTATAGTTCATCCTTTGCCATCCTCTCTGTCCTCATCTTTCCTTTTCTTGGCCTTGAGCCTTTGTTTGGTCTGAGACTGTGATGATGTTTGGTAAAAGCTATTCTGCTACTTCAACATAAACAGCTCTTTTTGAGTTTAGGATGAAGTGTAACTAGAAGGTGCTGCTTGTTTTCACTGTTTCATAGTGCTTCAAGTCATTGTTACCTGTTAATTGAAATTGTAATGTTTAGCTCTAAAATGCTTAATTTGCTTATTCCAAGCATACTTACTAATCCTTGGTTTTCTTTCTATGGTAAGGAATGCTGATATGATCTTGGAGGAAAAAAGAAAAATACTTCCAAGCAGTGTTTTCTTTCTTAAACCTTTACTAGGTAAACCAGGATTGACAAGCAGCGGGTTGCAGGAGGACGATTTGTGTGCTGCTTCCTGGGTAGACCTCACTAACCCCACTGCTGTACAGCCCCAGCCAATATAGAAGGAAACCTGGGACCTCGGGTTTTGATCACCTCAGATTACTTCAAATCATGCAACAGGAGCCTAATGACCGTAATGTCTTCACTTGCAGCTGGAATACCAAAAGGTTAACTCAAGTCTTCAGAAGTTTTCATCTGAGCTTTTGGTTTTCCTTCTCCTTCCAGTGAGTGAGTGGGAAGGCAGCTCAAGAGTGTAATATGCCAAGAAACGTATTTTTTCAAAGTGTTCTCGTGTAAATACTTGTCCTGCTAGTACACACAAGCTTGTATTTGTAGCTTAAATGTAAAGCGATGTGATAAATAAAGATGGAGAAGACTTGCAAATTCGTGGCTAATACCTCTTTGTAATAGTGAGCAAAATGATATGTATAATGGGGAATAGAGATACAATGCAAAATACAAGTTTGCTTTGAGATTGGCTTTAGGCAGTGGGGAAGCTTGCTTACAGGCGGCAGTTCCTTAAGTTAGTGAGGGTGCCATCTGGGGTGGCGAATTGCTTCCAATTTTTTTTATTCTCTGGATCAAAAGATGTAATGAAATAGCTGCCTTGATCTCTCGACTGGTGTTTCAGAGGGGCAGTGATGGCTCGCAAAACCTTTTGCTTGCTTACAGACAACGTGGTCAGGTGTAACTTTTCACCTGTTATTTCCTGTAACACTGGGAATTGACTCTAGTGCTGGGACTACTTCAGTGCTGTTTTAATTACTGTGGAGTTGCATCTCATCTGCTTGGTAGGAGCGTGCTGTGCATGTGACGTGCAGTCATTCATCTAGTTTGCATGATTTTGGAGATGGTTAAATCAGGATTCGGAGTAATGCAGCTCGGGTTTGTAACAGAAACGTGATTATTTGTTTGCTTTCTGTTGACTAGACCTTTACAGAAGGAACAAAATGAGAAATGTTTTTGGAGGTAGAAAAGTGGAGCCTTGTTTCTCTTGCTCTTGTGTGTATGGAGTTGTCAATGAGGTTGGACCCGTGTGCAGCCCTAATGACTTTCTTTCCGTCGGGAGCAATGATAAGCTTAACTCATCAGTTTTCCAGAAATCAATTCCCTCCCACCCCTAGTAGTTTTTATTTAATTTTATACTGACACTGGTAGTTGCAGTGTTGACATGAAGGATGATGTGCAGCAAAAACCAGCATGTTTTTGGAACAGGCAAATATTCTTATTTACCTGGGTGGAGAAGTTACTACTGATGGTGGCAACCGCAGTAGTTGATGTTGAGTGTGATGAGCAGTCCAAGACTTTTCCTGTAGAGAAGAAATACGTTGTGGTGGATGGGAGGCAGTTTAACCCTGTGCAGACTGGAAGAGTTTTCACAGCCTTCAAGGACTGGAGTTAGTTTGAGCTTGTTAATGTCAGTGGAGATGATACAGCTAGACTTGCCGCAGAGAGCTCATCTATTCTGCAGAATGGTAATTTCTGGTATTCTTGGGGTTTTTTTTTCTAATAACTTATCCAAGCTCCTAGTGTTTTTCACATTGGAGTGTCAGGCTCGTAAGATTGAGTGTGACTTTTGGTCTCGTGTACCCAAAGCCTCAGCATTCTACATGGCAGACTGTTAAATGTCATTGTACTGACTTTGTGAATGTTGTCCACTTTTACAGATGCCTTTGTAAATAGCCAGGAATGGACACTAAGCCGATCTGTACCAGAACTGAAAGTGGTGAGTTTATTTTTAATTCTGTCATGAAAAACATTCTGAAAATGTTACGTACAAGTGAAAATCTTCTAGGGTTCATGAAATCTACTGCTAGATTGCTAGAAAGCAATTTTAAAACGTAACGCATTTTTCTTCAACAGAACCATTCTTATGAAGTTTTATGTATCTTCTATTTTTGTAAAGATGCTTCAAAAATCTATTTTTTATTGCTGTTTCGACATGTTTGGCTACATGAATCAGCTTCATAGCGTGGCCATCTCAGTAGGGAAGCCTTGCACCTCTGTAAGAGGGGAAGTGAAAGTTAGGTGATATCTAAAGCTCCTTTTATCTCACTGTAATTATTTTTCACATTTCTTCAACGACCAAATGTCTTTTCTCTCTCTCTTAGAAGAATTTAACTGCGTTTATACTGAATAAAAAAAAGAATATTTTGAAGGTTCATATAGTGATTCAAAAACTAGATTTTACTGTAAGAATGAACAATGATTTAATAGCTGTTTATAATAACTTTTCCCTTGGCTGAGCCACTTTCCATATAGGTGGAAGAAAAGGTGAAAATAACAGACAGATTGGGGAAGTTCCCAAATTTGCCCTTTAAGCGTTATAGAACGTGGAGGCTGGAGATGAGGGCTGAAACATCCTCCCAGTGGATATTAAACCCTCAGCTTGTCAAGCCAGCAGCACAGAGCTGTTGAGGCCACATCACTGTGATGTGAAGTCCAGATATAATGGAACACAATCAGTTTCTCAAACCCTACAAAGGAACTGTGGTACTCGAGATACAGAACTTGGTAATACCTTCGGTAGGTGTCTGTGCTCAGCTTCTGTTGTCCAGCTGTAACTGGACGAGCTGCGCTCATCCAAGCACCTGTTTGCTGAGCAGCAAAGCGAATTGGGCAAAACTGTCTGAATTTTAAGAATGGGTGGCTGGGGCCATGCTTCATTTGCCCACTTCTCATGTGGTAAAAGTCTTTTTCCAAATCAGAGCTGACAGTAGTGTTTACGGAGGTGAGAGAAAGCACAAGTCAAACTTAGAATGATAAATGCACTTATGCAGAATGGCATTTTAATCGAAGCAACTTCCTCGTGGCTACAGTTACGTTTCTGCTTTGATTACAGCAGTGCACGAGGTAAGCAGAAGAGAAATATGGTAGTCGGTGTATGTAATTACATAAACTGAATCTAGTGACCCTCTGCAGGCCCTTCTTGTATTAGCTAGTGGTATAATTTGGAAGACAAATACCTCCCAAAATACCTTGCACAAGAGAATAACTAAGAATTTAGGGCTGGGAGGTTTTGGTTGGATATGAAACCAGTCCACTGTGGTAGTAGCTAGTTTATGCTGAGGAGGTTCTACAGAGGGTTTCCTTGTTCATCCCTTCCTCTTCGCTGAGCCCTACCAGTTCACAACACCCAGCAATAAACTTGGGGCTTGCAGGTGAGATGGAAGCCGCAGTTGCTATGCGTTGTAATACAGAACGCAATTGCCGAGCGCTAGGTAACGGTCTCGGGGTACAGGCATTGCTGTGATACCCCAGCTGCGTGGTGTGAATACTTGCCTTGAGTGTCTTGCCCCCATGATGTCTGAACCAGCGGTAGGAAAACAAACTTCTGCTGTGCGGAGAATTGATTTTAAGTGCTTGGCGTGCATGAGCCATCCAAGGCTTCAGTTTGTATAATCCTGGATAAAAGCAGAACTCTTACCATTACAAAAATAGTAATTTGATTATACCACTGCAAATTATTGAAGCTAGCAGCACCAGCTGTGGCTGTGAACTTGTGCTCCAGCAGAAAGGGCGAGTGAGGAGCTCCATCTGAAACCTGCTCTGCCTTCCCTGTACGCCCGCCCTTGCGAAGGAGGTGGTGCCGGGACGCGTCTCTCCCGTTTGCCTGCTTCCAGCCTTATCGTCGGCTCTTGCATATGGCTGAGGAAGGAAAAGGCCTGTGTTAAAAGCCAAACCTGCCCCTTCTGCCGCAGCGCTATCGTTACGTTCACTGCTAAGGATAACTCTGGGTGCGTTGCTTTAGCTTGTGGCCGTGTTGGGGATGGCAGAGGTATGAGAAGGGTGGAGTGTTTGCCTCCCGTCGCTGCCAAGGGCAGCAGTGCAGATGGAGAGATGAGGCTTAATGTTGCAAGGGTTTGAGGCATCCCCAGCTTTAGCTGCTCGAGCGGGCTGTACTCTGAAGGGGAAGATGGTTACCAGGTCACTGGGAGAGGTTGTCCTCCCTGTAGACGTTGGGTGGCCCTTAAATTGGGGTTGGTACTTGATTTTTGCAGCGGCTGCTGTTACACCCTTAGGCTCTTCAGAAGGTTGAGGGGAATAGACATGGGCTGTGGGAGAGCAGAGGAGGCACACAGGGTTGCAATAAAGAAAAGCCGACATGTATTTTTCAACATGCTTTTGAGGAA
This sequence comes from Phaethon lepturus, assembly GCF_000687285.1. Classification (NCBI taxonomy): domain Eukaryota; kingdom Metazoa; phylum Chordata; class Aves; order Phaethontiformes; family Phaethontidae; genus Phaethon; species Phaethon lepturus. The sequence goes on from NW_010545678.1 coordinate 37,160, forward strand.
AGAATACCCATCCTTCTCTCTACCCTCTTTTTTTTAGCAATACACGTTGGGCTTGATTTCTTTCCGTTTTTCAGAAGCATATTTGTTTCTGCTGATCAAATACTACCAGTGAGGGGGTTTTAATGGATCGTGATGTTTCTGTTACGGTGAGGAGCGTGCTAGGCTAGCTGCGTGAGAGCAGTGCCTTTCCTGAGCAGTGGTGGTATTCCTGGATCCCATTTACCCAAATATAAAATAAGGATGTGTTAGGCGCAGAATAAACAAGAGATATTATTGGACAAAATAATTTAATTTGTTCCAAAAAATTATGCAAAGCGTGGTCAGGCTTCTGTGCTGGATAGCTTTAAAAATGCCAAATGCCATCAGAACATGAATGGATTTATATAAACAGGCTTTAGTAGGATGTGGGCATAGTGGTTTGGATTTATTTTACAGCATATCTGGCACATGTAAATAAATGATTCAGTGTTGCACAAGTCATAACTGACAGCGCATTGCGTTACAGCCTTGCTATCTGAATTTTCTAGTTGCTGAACTGGGTTATGTTGGTATTTTTGTTCTGTAAAGTGTTTGTTGTAACTTTGTGCATTTCATATGTATCCATAAATAAATAGAAATGACTCAGATTGTATATAAAATATGGGAGACAGGGATATGACTACTCTGAAAACATGCTGGTATATTTGTCATAGTGTGGGAGATTATCCTTAAAACAAGTATTAATCCTGATTAAGAAAGAAATTGTATTAGAAGACAGATTTTTCCAGTGTTAAGTTTATTGTTCCTAGTTCTCAGAGGTTAATAGTGTGCAGAGACCCGGAGCAGTACTGCCAAGCACTTCACTGAACAACAGCAGGCCAATTCTGCTAGATTTTAATTTCATATACTGGATTTGTATCTGGTAGAAGAGAGATGGCTGCCTTGTCTCTTCAGATGCAGGCACTGAGGGGAGGTCATAAGGAATCCGCTCTCTTACCAGATGAAAAGAGGAGGAGGAGGATGTCTCCTGAATGTTTTCTACAGTAGTTGTCTGGGGGGAAAAAAAACAGCCATGCTGCAAATGTAGATTTTTATAGTCAGGTTTGAGGAAACTTGCTTTGGGTTCCATGTGATTTTTTTGGAGAAGTTAACATTAGTACTCCAACACAAAACTGTGTTAATGCTTTTTTCATGTTCACTTTTTTCTTCCTTTAAGTTCCTAGAGATCTTTTGTCAGTTCAGTGGGTAGTTTTGAAACTGATTTAAGAAATAAATCCAGGAACTTCTCTGTTAAGAAACAGTTGAACATTCTGATGAAGAAAATCAATTCTGCTAAAATCAATATCTTTAAAATGCTAACACACACACACACACCCCCCCCCCATCTTGAGACAACTTATGGAAATTAATCAAAGGAGAAAGAGGGAGGAAATACATTATCTTTGGGGATTGTGCATGGCTTTCAATAACATATCTTAGGAGAAGAAGGCTCTAGTTTTACTACATGAGTTAGTGAACTGGTTTCTTAAATGAAATACACATCTTGCAGAAGGCACTGATCAGCTTGTAACATCACGTTTAATGCAGATTCTGGCCAGGTGCCTTCATCTTTCTGGGTGCCCATATGGAAGAACATACTGGAGAACCTGAAGTGCTGTAAAGCTACGTGTGCTGGTATTGTCTTTGGCATACTTGAGGGGAAAAAAACCAAAGTTATATTCTCAAATCACTAGATGTCTTTCAAATATCTGGGGTCTCTGACTAAACACGGTCACATGTCGCAGCCATGGGCAAAGGACGTAGCATGGTCACTCTTGCTGGAGCCTGAATTGATGGCTTTCAGTTGTTCCTGGCAATTTAGCCCTCTGGCCGGTTATATTTTTGTCACTGGCATACTTTAAAATAGCATTAATTTGCATACATGCAGGACTAGAGTCACTTGTAAGTGAAGGTTTCAACATCTGCTGTAAAAGTGTTTACATGACTGATGATCTCCCTATCTAACAGAGCTTTCTTTTGTGGATGTGTTGGTGCTACACTGGTTGGCTACAAGGTAGGTCAGAAACAGCTTTGGTATGTTGTTTCCAAAGGTCTAGAGCTATTGCTTGTAAAGTGAAAATGTCAAAGAACTCTTCTCTGTCAGCATTTTCCTAGCAAGCCCTTGCGAAGCTTGCTTGCTTTCCAATTCTTCAGAAATTGTGGTGCTCAGAAAGAGCCTTAGCCTGGTTATTTATCTGCAGAGGTGTGTCTGATCTACTGATTTAGAGGTGGGATTTTTTATGTCTGTTTGCCATTTTTGGCCCAGGTTGTCATTATAACAGAGTCGGTGGGGAAGGAGGAGAGGGAGACACTTGCCTTGAGAATGTGGTGTTCAGCTTCTGCTCTGGAGTGAAGCTCCTGGTGTAGTGAATACAGCCTGCTGATGAGCTACGTGCTGAGGAAAATAGACAATTAGCAAGCATTTTAGTTAATATCTTTAAAAAATTGGAGATCTGTTAAAATCTGGAAAACTGTGTCTTGATCAAATATATTGACCATTAAAAAAAAAACCTTAAGTTTTCACACACTAAATCTTAAACGTCTGAGTGGTGGTGAATCCTGAGCAGTGAGAAATGTGTCGTTCTAGACGAAGGGAAAAAGATGAGAAGTAACCTCTCAGTGGGAGACTTGGTGTGGAAAGGGAGAGGGGATCGATTTTGACGATGAGAAGAGGAGGGGTGCAGAGGCCAAGTTGTTATTCACTGGATTTCCTCAGGCATCATGGGGTTTTTGTCGGAGAAATATGGAGGGCTATTTGAATAGTTTGTTTATTTAGGGAAGCGTATGAGTAGACAAGCTTGCTGTAGTTAATTGGCATATAATGGAGGGAAAAGTAATTCACTTATGAGGTTGCTTGATGTTTTGGGGTTAAAAGGACATGTGTTAGGGATGATATTTTCTTCCTGTTAGCTCTTGATGTCTTGTTGAATGTTGGAGAAAGCTGAAGTTATGTTGTGGTTAAATCAGGCATTCAGAATGGAAATACAGGATTTGGGTGTCTGTGCAATATCGCTTTAGTGTTTGTTCTTTGTATGTGCAGGTGGAAGTCCCAAGGTGTCTTTCCCTCCTTCTGATTATTTTCCCTAGACGTTGAATGGGAGAATTGGAGGATTAAGAAGTATTAGTTAATCTATATTGTCTGTTTTCTTGTGCCATACAGAATCTTAGGCCTTCACTTAGTGTCCTCTATTCACATCCTTTTGAATACAGCAACTCATTTCTGTATTAATTTTTCTTGAAGTCTTTCACTTAATTTTCAGTAACACACTGTACGCTTTCCCAATGCACCTGTGAGATGAAAGAAAATATGGGTGCTAGAGAGAGAGAGCGGTTTCATTTCTCCTAATAGCTTGTGCTCAAGGTGCAAGACGTTGAGCCAGAACGTGCAGGAAACCAAACCCAGCGCAGTTGCCCCACGCGTGTGCCCGCACCACTCGCTCACCGCCATCATCTCTCTCTTGTTGGCAAAACTTGGAAGCCATAATTAGTGACTTTATGTTGTAGTTTTTCCCAAGTGAATTGCCTAGAGGACTTAGAAAAATCGGTGTACCCAAAATGTTTAGTTGCTCAGACCAAGGGACCTTCTCTCTAGACTCTTTCAGAACCTTTGCTTTCAGCCACTAAGTGTGGGCATCTTGGAGGCGAGAACCTTGGTCGTGTTGCAGGTCTGACCTGCTTGCAAAGCAGGGTATGCAGAGCATGCTAATGATTTAGGAGGCCTGAGGCATCAGCTGTATCCTTGTCTTGGTGTTGAGCATCCTATGGGATGAGGTTTACTGTGGAAGTTACCCTTTTCCCTAAAAAGGTTACCGGTTGCTCTTCCTTTTCTGTGAAGTTGCAAAAGTAGGTCTTGTTAAGAGGGTATCTTCTGTAACTTCGGGGTTGTTTTCTGGGTCCCAAGTGAACCTTGTTAGTCTGGAAGGAGCAAACAAACCCGATGAGTTGTTTTGGCTCAGCCAGACCTGGCTCAGCCAGACTCTGCAGTCTGCTTCCCGAGAGCATCGTCCCATGGAAGTGGGGTCTGAGAACGCAAGTGGCGTTTGCCTCGCTCACCGATCTTTTAGGTGTAGACACCTCTGTACATGCTAGCATGGCCTACAATTTCTCCTAGGTATAAGTTAGATTAAAAACTTCGGGTATGGTACGCTGGTTTAAACACTCTTCAGAGTGACTGCATAGCCCAGTAAACAGCTGTGTGTTGTCTAAGCACTTGGGCTGTGGCTTCCTTTTCATTTTTGTGGGACTGCTCTTCAATAGCAGCTATGCCTACGCTGGGTTTCTTGGTTTATATTTCTTTCTATGTCTTTTTTTTTTTAACAACAAACTGTTTTCTGTCTGTTCAAGTTCTTTCTTGCTAATGCAAACAAAAGAAGGTGAAGCCTCCTATAGTATTAGGCCGGTATGGGATCTAGTGTCTCTTCTTTTCCCTGCCTTTTCTGCCTTTCATACCCCCAGGTTGGGTCATGGGGTTTTTTTCTTGTTTGCTATTACTTTTGAAATATATTCTGGGGTTCTTGCCAGTTTTTTTCCTCCACTGTAGCCCACACTGTTCATCACACTTAAAGCTCTTGCTGTCAGAGGGACCGAAGGGTGATGTGAGAAAATGCCTTCCGTTTGCTCTCTGCCTAAGTCGCTGCTTTACCTGAGCTGTTCTTGCACAGTGGACATCCTTTGCGGCACTGTTAGCCTGGTCTTCAGTTGAAGGTTTTCTGGGTTGTAAAGAATAAATAATCGTGTGTCTCCCCCAGAAACCAAAAACCAAACTGTCATTGGGTTAGTTTAAGGTGGCACCCCTCTGTTGGGTTTATCAATTTTTGATGAGGAGGAAGAAAATGGAGTAGAGAATGTGTATTAATGTGTAACTTGCTCATGCTGCCTCTGTCAATTTGGCAAACTCGGGCAGATCAGCAGAGTTCATCCTCTCTCCAGGGATCCTATGTTCTGAACCTTTTGGTTAGGGTCAAGATAAACATGCGAGAACAGAGTAGGCTTAGGTTTGTTTTAAAGGATGAAATAAGTTCCCATCGCCTCCCTGAAACACCGAGCAAGCACAGTGTCCTCGGCGTTGTGGTCAACAGAGATCTGAATAAGCAGATGACAACTAAGCAAGGAAGAAGGAGAGAAAAAAAAGAAAGACATTTGTTTAAAACACAGGAGGGTCTGGAGAACATACTTTCTCTGTCCCCTGGACTGTGAAGAGCAGGGCAGGCAGCCAGGCTTGGATCTTGCTTGCTGCATCTGTCAGTCCACTTTTGGTTGATGGCCAGGCCTGGGGACAAATCAGCAGGATTTGTACTGGCTGCAAAGCTACGGCTTGAAATGGATGGCTTGTTTGGTACTGTGGGAGTAATGCAGGCAGGCTTCCTAACCCCCTCACACCTCTAATCAAGCAACCAAAAAAAAGGGGCAAATCGTCAAGTCTTTGGCATTTGAGCACCTCAGGGAAGACAACTGTTTTGGTGTTGGTCTCTGCTCTACTTCTGCCTGGGTTTTTATAAACAAATGCTAGCAAACTAGCTTCACAGAAGTCATGTGTGCTTTAAGATTGAGTACTTCTATTTGATTGCGAGACATTCCCAATGCTGCAGGTGTTTGCGTAAGGATGGTTTGCGTTTGTAAACTTGTCGGTCAGGTAAGGGACTTCAGCAAGTCACAGTTGACATGTCAAATCTACCTGTCCATAACCATATATATGGCTACGGGAGCTACAGTAGCAAGTCAGCGTGAATCACGTGGTGGATAGCCTGCAGAGGTATTTTCCAGTATGAGAGTTTAGTGATGTATTTATATTTTTCAGCAGAGAAGTGACAAGTTTGTGCTGAGCTTCAGGCTTCTTCCCTGAAGTCTATAGATTGCCTCATGTTCACACTTGGCATCAGTGGCAAGCTGAAGAAAGGAGTGCTACTAACTAATAAACTGATCTTGTTTTATGGGTTGTCGTGTGTATACTCTGCTGTAGCCTTCATTTTTTGGCAGATACTTCACCTGTTGGTGTATTTTGGAGCATCTCTCCTGTGTGGACTTTCTCCTCAAGTGCAGAGAATTTATTTCTGTGTTACTGTTTCGCTTGAATGTGCTGGGTTTTATGGGGATTAATTGCAGTTGAACTTTTTCCTTTTTTCCAGGGGATCGTGGGTAACCTAGCGAGCGGCAAGTCTGCGCTTGTACACCGCTATCTGACTGGCACCTATGTCCAAGAGGAATCACCTGAAGGTATGTGGATATGCAAATTTCACTATTTTTTCCCCCCACAAACTACATGTTTATTCATTTTTCATCATGCAGAAATGAATCGGTAAAGAATCTTGCTATTTCAGTGTTCCTGGAGATTTTTTTCCTTGAACATTCTCCAGACTGAGATAAGTACATGATGAGTATAATTGTACCTTTTTCATAACTGCTTAGCATCCTTAACTACTTTGGCATCTATTATGTGTCCATCTGGGAAACTTCTGGTCCTGTATAGAGAAGAGTTGACTGCTCTCAGTGCTGCTGCTTTCAATTTGGCAGTTGAAAGCCACAATTACTGTATCTAGTACTGGATTTCTGCAGAATTGGGCACTTTGGTTTGTGGTGTGGGGAAGAATAAAAGACTTTGCAAGCCTAAACTAAAGCTGTAACTTATTCCTCGTTTAATCTGTTAAATCTTTGGTCTTGAAGTTTAAAAAACAATAAATGTTCATATGCCATAGAAATTAATTTATACCTGAAAACGTTGTAGTGTTTAACATTAATCCAAGTTTATAGCTTGAAATAAAAAATATCATAGTACCTTATAGAGGTGTATCTTACACTAAATACTTTTTTGGTTTTTTTATTTGTTCTCCTTATGAACTTTTAAATCCGTCTCTGAGACACTGAATTTCTGGTTCCTTCTTTTCCTTACTGGCTGTTCCATTCTTTGCAGATATGGATGCAGGTAACTATACATTGTCTTCATGGCAGCTCTTGTTTTGAAGAGACAGACGGCAGTTTCTGTACTACAGCGTTTTCCCCTTGTTCTGTGTATCATTTTGATTTGTGCCCTTTTGATTTCAAGTCTTTAGTACATCTCACTGTTTTTGTCTCTGGCTGTAGTTGTCTTTTCAGCAATAGTTTGTAGCTTCATGCATCTACGATAACATTTGTTTCAAATTAACTCTTACCAAAGGAAGCTATTAAGCATAGTACTTGACATTTTAACAGTCTTGAATTGTACTTAAAATGGGAGGAGAGGGAAAGGGAGGGATGGACAAGGCTTTTTCTTGTGTAACTGCAAGTAACAATGAGGTCTTCTAGGTTATAAGCTTGCCAGAATATTTTTGCTGCTTTGTACCTAGGACTGCTGGGGTCATAACTGAGCCTCACAACAAAACTGCATGTGGGTCACATTTATGCCTCCTGCTTCTGGACACTGATAGTGAGAAGTGGTCATGTAGTACGTAGATCCACTGAATGTAACGAGTCTTCAGCAAAAATGAGTATCTCTACAGATCTCTTTCCTTGTTTCATGAAAAGAATTTTTTTTTTTCTTGCAAGATTCAAATGTATTGATTAGTCACAGGGATAACAGTCCTCTCCTCCTAAACTATGAATATTTTTGATGTTTGTTCAGAGTGTTGCCATCTGTCCTCCTTGTCTTCGAGGATTTTTATTTACAGTGCTTGAGTGACATTCTGACTGTTGTTCCTGAAAGGATTAGATTGCAAAAGCGGTGTCAAATCATTTCTTTGCACATAAGTGTGGCTGACAAGCTTCACTAATGACACCATTCCATTTCATTAACAGTAGAAAAACTTGAATAATTAAGAGCTCTAATTCACCTTGTAAGGGATAGGGTCAAGATATCCAGTCAAGTTAGTATTAAAGGAAATTCAACCCATATAAACTATCCTTAGTAAACATTTGTAGTAGTGATTTGTTAGCGTTTATTTCTTTCTCATCTAAGTCCAGTCCATACGCCACTGTTCTATAGAAAATACAGCAGCAGTGCGGATGATTCAGTTGCGTTGCAGTGTGGGACTTCTGATTTTTCCATTCTGCGTGGGAACGTACCTTTTGATTAATCGAGGCTAGGTGTAAGCCTTCACGTTGGAGACCAATGCAGATCTTCCTCTTTTCTGAGGTGTTGTAGATGTGCTGGCCTGTTGAATTGCATAAAGACTACTATGTATAGAAGACGTTAAGGTGTCAAATGCTTGGCTATTTAAGAAAAACCTAAGCTTTGAATGGCTTACTAACAGCAAAATGTATCAGGTATCATGTAATTAATACCTAATTGGTAAAATGATGGATGCATACTTCATGTGAAAATGGTAATTTCGACCAAGGACCGCTATATCTGCCATCCCTTGCTTTCTAAATTACTACAATTACCATGAAACCTGCCTTGAATAAGACAAGTGGCAGAGCTCCTGTAGACTCTTAAGAGAGCTTCAGCATTCCAGTAAATGAATCTTAAGTATATATAGATGGTTTCACATTTCCTTCAGCTCTTTTCTTGAAGACAAGACATATTTCTTGCTGCCTGACACCACAGAGGATCACACAATCACAGAACCACTCAGGTTGGAAAGGACCTTCAAGATCACGAAGT
>NW_010545679.1:0-14755 GCF_000687285.1 Phaethon lepturus
CTGGCTGGGCCTGATCCCTTGAGTGTTCTTCGTATGCCTTGTGAGCACCCTCAAGATGAACTGTTCCATGATTTTTCCTGGTACTGAGGTCGGGCTGACAGGCCTGTAGTTCCCAGGATCCTCCTTCCAGCCTTTCTTGTAGATGGACGTCACATTGGCAAGCCTCCAGTCTTCTGGGACCTCCCCTGTTAACCAGGACTGCTGATAAATGATGGAGAGGGGCTTGGCAAGTTCTTCCGCCAGCTCTCAGTACTCTTGGGTGGATCCCATCAGGACCCATAGACTTGTGGGTGTCCAGGTGGCTTAACAGGTCCTTAACTGCTTCCTCCTGAATTATGGGGAGTTTATTGTGCTCTCCATCCCCATCTTCCAGCTCAGGGGGCTGAATACCCTGCGGATACCTGGACTGGCTATTAAAGACTGAGGCAAGGAAGGCATTAAGCACCTCAATTTCAAATTAAGTACCTAAATTTCAAGACTGCTTCTGTTTCTGCTCATGGAAGAAAGGAATTCCTTCATTCCTTCCTCTGTTTCTTTAGGAAGAGTTTTTCTAAATACTTTTCCCACACTGTCCATGTCTTCCTCACAGACTATGCTGGGTAACTTGCAGGGATTTCTTTACTGTTCAAAGTTTCATGAAATACTGCTTCAGTGAATTCAAGATCGTGTATGTTTTATATGCAGGCATCTCTTTGGTATTCTGACTTACATCATCTTTATGACTGGGAAGAGCTGCATACAAACATACAGGAACATTAAGATGGGAAGGTAAAAGATAGGGGAAGCCTACATGGTCAGTGTTTGTAATCAGGATGTTTTTCTTGGAGATGCTGAGATGTAGATACTTGAGCTCAAGGGGAAGAAAGGCAAAATAGATATTGAAACGGGAAACAGTACCGTTGGAAAGATGCTTCTGCTTCATGTAGTGTCAACTTTCTGTGAAGAACTAAACAGCTTCTTATTTAGGATAGCTAGCAGGAAAGCCCTTGCCATCATTTGAATGTGCAGGTGTGCTCTGCTCTGTGCTCAGTAGTTCTGGTCCATGGAGACAGTCTTTGGCTGTCTGAGCTGGCATAAAGCCTGGTATGTGCTATGGGGAGAAACCTGAACGTATATCCAGATGGTGCTTTGTAATCCTGTATGTGTCCATTTAGACCACAAGAACCCCAGGGCACAAAGCACAACTGCTGTGCAGAATAGACATGCCATTTGAGTGCCTATGTCTCCACTAGGACTTTCTCCATGGAAAGCAGAGTACTGGTATTTCTGCTGACACAAATCTCCCTTCTGCCAGAGTGAATGAATTCCTAGGTGTTTTCTATTTAACAGTATTTTTACTCCAATATAGAGGGGGATCAGTTGTTCTTAGAAATTATTAATCTATATGTAATAAAACAGAATTTATTTTAGAGCTTACTCATTAAAGATTCCATGTAGTCAAAAGGAATTAAAATTTCTCACTGTGTAGGAGTAGTCTGGGAGGTGAGTATGAATTCAGACTTATGACACGTACTCTTGAACTTCTCTGAAAAACACCTACCTTAAACCACAAGCAGTCACTGCTGTTTAGTATCACTTGTTTACTAGGACCAGGCTTGTGATCTAATTTCTGAGATCTAATAAATCTAAATACATTGTATGAAGTGACATAGCTCCAACATGGCAGAGAGCCTTATCCTGGCATACTGTAGTTTGCAGTGAGTGACATGAGTTTTGAATGCCTATACGCAGGGAACAAAGTCTTTTTGCATCCTACTGTTTGCTGTAAAGACCGATGGTCTTCCTGTTAGGTGTGTTCACAGGACTCAGAAATTAGGGATGCTTTATCAAGTCTTTTGGGGTAGATAGGAAATTATTCTAGTCATCTTGGTTTCACTGAGCTGTATTTAGAGTGCATGCACTATATATTCATATTCTGCAGAACTTCAGCAGAAGGTATTACGTAGTGCTTATAAAACCTGAAATGATGCTTCACATAAATGCTTTATGCATCTGTGCTATTTTCTGTGCATGTATGCAGTTTTCTAGACTGTTTTGCCTGTAAGTGGTGTTAGTACTGGTGCAAATGTGTCATTTGTAGGAGATGCCAAGTGATAGTTCCTCAGGAAAATGTTTAAAATATTTGGTTCTGATTTATGAGCAATTTTCTCAATCTTCCTGATCAGGACTGGTGACAAATGCTTCGGAAGAATTAAACTCAAGACTTAAATATGGATGAAATCTGTGCAGAAAGCTGTTCTGCATGTGAATATTGAATTTAGAGCGGTTCTAGCAAGCTGGCATCTCTTTCTGTATGTCTGCAGTCCACACTAATGCTATTAGCTATGGTGCAAAATCATGAACAAAAAGATACTTCCAGTCTTTCAGGAGGTGCAGTGTTTTTGGTGTTGGTGAACTGCGAATCTGCTGTTTGAAGCTGACCAAGTCAATAAACAATAACAGATAAATCTGTCAAACTAGTGTTGGAGTAGCACTTTGGATTGAATCTGGCAAGCTTGGGTATCCAGAAAGTGATGAGGAAAAATTAAGTTTGTTTCAACTTTATGAATAGAGTAATGCTTCCCCAAATAAACAATCCTGCTTTTCAATAGGATCAAATAAACAAGGTATTGAAGTTACTAAATCCTTAACAGGGTTTAATATCTGAAAATGAAACTAACCACAAATATAAGTGATTTTGCTTGCAGAAACTATTTCTTTCCTTGTATTTGCCAGTGATGACACTGCCAAGCAAAGATGCCTCTGCTCTTTAGGTATATTGATAGGATTAATGAAATATTGATCATAATTTTTTTGTGCTAAATGAGGTCTCTGGACCAAAACAGCCCACCACTACCCCTTTCAGATAGCTTACTACAGCTCACACAGGGTTAACTAAGTTTCCTTTTAAGTATTTCATTGCCCTTTCCCTCTTTAAAACTTCTCTCTAACTCTGATGCCTTGAATAAATCATAATGCCTTCAACACGGGTCACGCAGTCCTAGCTCTGATCTGATCAACCTGGCATTGTAATGCCTGCTCACATTGCCTGTCCTGTCGGATATGTTCTCACAGCCTCATAGCTGGGTGCTGTGCAAATTCAGCCTCATTACCTCTGACAGCCCTGGAAGGTGACAGGTTAACAGCAGCAGAAAGCTATTCAACTGAAGTTCAGAGCAGCTGGGTTTCTGTTGGAAAAAGAATCAGGTAGACATCAGATTCAACAGTAATTATTTCACTGGTTTGGGTATATTTGCTGTCCCCCAAAAAACCTTATGAGTTTCTGGTCTTCTGCTTAGTGTGCAAACAGTTGGGTGTCTGATGTGCTTAACTTGCCTCCTACCCAACAGCTCTTGGTTGCTTCTTCAGTGCTATATGTTTATATACTTTAGCTGGGACCTTTTGTCTTGCTCAAACCTTGGCAATGTTAACTTAACCAAGTTGGCAAAGTTGTCCAGAGTTCATGTGTCTTGTTATGGTGACAGATAGTCTTACTTAGTAAGACAAAACCTTGTGGAAACTCTTCTACAGATTGCGTGTCCAGTCAAGTCTTTTGAAAATCAGATGGTACACAATCTTGTCATGAATTTTTTCAGGTTGGTCCAGCTCTACAGACTCCTCAGAAGTCTGAATTGCTGTGATATGGAAGTTAATCTGAGGTATTTAGGTGAGGCTTGAATAAGCTTTGGTAATGCTGTCTACGATCCTACTGTAACTGCTATGTGCTACAAGCAAGGATAAGAGGTCGGGTCTTTTATGCAGCCTTATAGGGAAAGGGCTGACTTTTTGAGGTAGTATTTCATTCTAAAATCAAGTTACCTATATGTAGGAGTCCATGTGGATGCTGGATGTTTAAACTGCAGTTAATGGAATGATGTCTTGTCAGCTTTGGGCAATGGAGTTCACAGTGATTTAATACACCTTCCTATTTGATCCATTGAATACCTCAACTGACTTTAGGTCAAGTGTGAAAATGTGACTCAAACCTGTACTTCTGCTGCATTTCATACTTGAAAATAATCTTTGAACTTGTACAGACTTAAAGGTAAAAGTGGAAGAAGTGAGCTGGCCATGGAAGGTCATGATGTAGCTGTCCTGGTAAAGGGATTCTCTGGATCCATCCTAAAACTGCTGTGAAATGCCAGCATGTGTGACAGTTGTTTCATAGCTTAGATATCTACGAATGAGGCAGGAGGATGTTATCCCCGCCCTGCATTTAATTAATATGCATTGTGAAGTAGTTTAATCTCAGAAATATCATTTTGCTTTGACAGCTTAGTGAACTCAAGTGTTCTGAATTTGAAGGAAAAATAGCTTCCATGGATGATAAATGGAATGATCATAGTTTTCCATGAGACGGATCAAAACTATGGGAACGATTATTTCTGTTTTGTGACAGGCTACCATTTTAAACATTTCTCATAAAACTACATTTAAATAATGGGTGAACCTCAGAAGTTGGTAAGAAATTCTGTGTTGTGTTCCCTGAAGTGATACTTTAAATATATATTCTCAAAAGTTACTGACTTATGGAGCTGCTGTCCATTTAAGACTGTTAGCTCAAGTTTTAAAGTGAAAACATCTATTTTAAAATGTCATTGTCATATATGATATATCTGCAGTTGTTATGTAACAAGTCATGGAGAGATGAATATTTTAATCATGTGACTGGTTAAAAAAATTTTTTTCATAATAGCTCTAGCTCTAAGGATTTCTTAGAGTAGGAATGAGAAAGTGTAGTTTAGAGCCATATGTGACATGGAGGAACAAGCAGCAAATGTAATACCAGAGAACTTTTGAGCAACTTCATAGTAATTGATAAAGCTTTCTGTTGTAAATAAATGTTTAAAGACCTATTACTGTGTGTGAAGGAAAGAGTAGTTTGATGTGGTACAGTGTAGATGCTAGGAGTATTTACCTTTCTTATAGAAACCATATTTTCTTGAAACAAGTAAGAAAAATCTTGACGTTTTCCTGGTTTCAGGTCATTGTAAGGGAAAGTACTCAGTCTTAATTTAACTATTTTTATTTTTTTCTAGTGACCCCATCACAGAGGAACCATTGCAGAAAACTAATACGCCAAGAAAGCTTTCTATGGCTTTAATGGGCAGTGGCTTGCTTAGAGCCAGGGGAGATTTAGATTGGATATTAGGAAAAATTTCTTCACTGAGAGAGTGGTCAGGCATTGGAACAGGCTGCCCAGGGAGGTGGTGGAGTCCCCATCTCTGGAAGTGTTCAAAAAATGTGTGGATGTGGCGCTTCAGGACATGGTTTAGGGGACATGGTGGCGCTGGATTAATGGTTGGACTTGATGATCTTGAAGGTCCTTTCCAACCTAGTGATTCTGTGAAATCATTTGGTCAAGCATTTATACTTTTACCAAGTATTTTAAGCTGGATGAACCATTCTCAGCAGACTTGATTTGGCGGGGATAAACAAGGGGATAAACAAGGATTACTTTTTCTATTATACCCCCTTTCTGTCATACATACGTTTAAAAATGCTGTAGCATTGGTGTTAATTCCTTCTCTGCAGAAATTCATATAGTAGATCTTATGAAGAGAATGTCTCACTTGTATAGACTTTAGAGAAAACACAGCTACAGAACTGTTTTCAGGGAATAGTTTCAAGCAATGATCTGGTTAAAGTCATAGTTTGATTTGGGAATTGTGAGGAAATGGGTGTTACATGGTGATGTCCATAATCTCCATTGTACTATATCTGCAAAGTTGCTGCTTAAAACGAGCAAGCAAAAACCTGATTATTAATTTCTTTCTATTAATATATTTTTTCTATTAAAGGTATTTTAAGTTTAAAATTTTGTAGTTATACAGTAGTTTAAGATAGTCTGTGAAAGGGAAACATACACGCTTTCAGTATAGTCAACCAGTATTTGTGGGCTAATGGGCACCATGGCCAAGGGGTAGAATCCCATATCTGAGGAATTTGAGAAGGTGCTGTTGCACTTCATGTTGTATCTTTACTCAGAGTAAACCAGAGGTATAGATATGGGAGGATGTGCTTTCAGTGATTAGAGGTTTTAGGAAAGAACACCCTTTAAATCTTGCATCCTTTTGCTCAAACTAATGTATTTCGGTGATACTTGGTAATGATGTACGGCTGCAGAGGGTACCATTTATCACTAGTGTAGCTGAGAACAATTTTTTGCATCTTCTCCAATTGTTTCCTCCCAGGTCTGTTAATCTGGATCTTGATACTCTTTTTGTAAAGATGCCTTAAATGTTTTGCTGTAATTTTCTTTGGGGTGCCATATTTGGCATATCCTTCAGGGTTGGTTTAGAAGTAACTTTGAATTGGGAACTCTATCTTCTGTTTTACATACCATCATCCATAATATCCTCAGTCTTACCTAAGACATCAGAAGCTGTCTTAATGTAAAGACAAACCTTGATTTAATATAGGTGATTCACCCAGTGTAGAATAATATTCATGTCTGGATCTTCAGAGTTCAACTATCCTGTAGAACTGAATATGGCAGTAGCTTCCAGACCAGCTTGCATTGGAAAGCAGTGTGACTGCTTTAAGACAATGTTAAGATGAAGGTAGTGAACTTGAGGACAATTTTGGGTGTTTGTGGCAGTTTGGATATGATCATGCTGTACTAGGGAGAAGGGTGAGTGAAGAGGAGAGTCTGGGATGTCTGATTCTGAGCCAGAGCTAGTGAATGTGACTGATACGACTTGTTATGGAGCTGCTCAAAAGTGTTTTCACTATCCAGTACCTCTAATTCAGAGAGAGTTTATAAGCTTGAGTTCAATATTGGACTTGAATTTGTTTTTTGTTCTTGTGCTCTTGGGCAAATAAACTCTAGGAATGTGAGGCATGGGAAGCGTCCATGAAACTTGCACGAGTTATCTTGTGCAAGAGTTAACTTGGATCTGCCTGGCTTATTTGCTTCTGTTTCACCAGCAGATAGGCTGGATTTGACTTTGTAGTGAAAACTTGTCTTACTGTGTGGCAGTTTTGTGCCTTTAAGTTTGAGCCCTACTGCTTGATTGCTGGGGATAAAGAAGCATATAAATAACAATAGTAACTTAGTGGCTGGTATCTTTGAGTGTTTCTATATCTCTATGAAGTATTTCAAAATAAATCTTTGCTGATCAGATGTTTCCAATTTGATGTAGAAGCGAGTTAAACCAATAGTTTGAATGAAATCCAGTACCTGTTCAAAGTAATAATCCGTTTCTACTGAAAGGATTCATTCAGTATCATAAATGGGTTTTATTTATGGAATAATCAACTGAAATGCTCCAAAGCTTTTTAGCTTTGTTACATGGGAGTAAAAAGGCTTTGGGACTGCATTGTAAGCCATTTTTTAGTAACCTTCAATGTTTGGCATGTTTTTAGGCTACATCTAGAGGTACTGTGCTTTAAATCAGCAAAATTTCAGACTTGCAGCACAGGTGTCTCATGCTTCAGACTTGTCAAATTTAATATTTGGAGCCTCAGTGCACAGGAAAGAATAGTTCAGTGAATCTCAGCATACAGCTAATACATTTTCATGTTCATTAAATGTGTTGTCTGAAACATGATCTCTGCGGCTGCTTATGTAGCTGCTATAATGTCTAGCTTCAACATGAGAGGTTTTTGGTTTTGAGAAGATGACAATTTCTGGTGGTATTAGCAGTTCTAGATATACACAACGTATCAAAGTATTTGGCTTTAATTAAAATAAACAATGCAGCTGGAGTAAACAAATGTGCTTTGGAATACCCAAGTCTTTCCTGAGCACTGAGGCCTTTTGGTTACTTTGATTACATACAAAGTGGATTTCACTTTTTTTGCAGGTATGTGCTTCCATTTGTTATGATTTGTAGTTTGCATTTTAATTGTCAGGTAGTTGTTTGTTCCGGTTAGGAAGTGATATTCAGAGCTATGCATTGCCTAGTTAAATACATGCTTGCCTGCTCCTAAATTGCAGTGAAAAATTGAGTTAAAACTTCATCTGAATATTTTAGCTAAGATTACTGCTAGAAATTTAGACTGTATCAAACTGCGGGTACTTAACAATCGGAAATAATTTCAGCATACTTTACTGTAAATGGAAAATCTCTCATTTTAAATGTATGCAGTGTTTATTTTTGTTCCTAATAACTTACAAGGCTATTTTAATGTACACATAAGTAATCTTAAGTAATGTTTGAAAAATTGATGTGATATTCCACTATCTGAAAGCTTTCATTTGAGCTTCACTATGAACTCCCCGTTTGCAAGTAATGATCCGTTATTTAAGGAAACTGTTGATGAGGAGTTGCTGACTTCTGGATGTTCAGACTTGTTATGAATTGTTTCAATTTCTTTGCTTTCCTAGCAGTCATACCTCCAGAAATAGTAAAATCAGAAATACAAGTTGGAAGGGACCTCTAGAGAACATCTCGTCCAATCTTCTGTTGAAATCATGACTATAGATTAGATGACGCAGGGCTCTGTCAGTGGCCCCGAATATTCTCAGCAAGGGAGACTTCTACCATTTTGCTGGGCAGCCTATTTCTGCTGAAAGTTTTCCTTGGCTGTATCTTAGGACCTATAAGAAGAGAAAAGGAATATACCTAATAAAATGAACTTAAAGTAATAGCCTGAGGATTTCTTTTAATTTCAGAAAAGACTAGTTCATGCAAGGCCTTAAATTTAGTTTCTGTGGACTATAGTCATCCATAAGCAATTTGCTGAATTGTATCCTGGTTCTAACTCAGGTCTACCTTGGGAATTGAACTTGCAAGTACTAAAGGGAATAAGATTCTATTTTCGTATTTAGTAGGCTTTTAATGCTTGTATTTACTTCTACTTTAGACCAAAAGAAGTGAACTGGATCTGTAGACTTTCTGCATTGTAGGATGATGGCAGCTGGGCCTCTTTTCCATCAGTACTTCCAGTGTAGCAACAAAGGATTTGGAGCTGCTACTTGACTTGGGAAAGATTAATTTATTCCCAATTAATTGTAACAGAGGAATAGTGAGAAATAAAAATGGCTTTAGTTTTGTTTTCCTACACCTTCCCTCTGCTTCTTTCCAGGCTCAGCTTAATTCCCGACTCTTCTACTTCCTTCCCCCAAGTGGCACAGGGGGGTAGGGAATGGGGGTTGTGGTCGGCTCATAACACTTAACCTCTACTGCTCCTTCCTCCTTATGCTCTTCCCCTTCTCCAGCCTGGGGTTCCTCCTGCAGGACAGAGTCATTCACAAACTGCTCCAGTGTGGTTCCTTCCCATGGGCTGCAGTGCAAAAACTGCTCCTGTGTGGGTCCCCCATGGGGTCACAGGTCCTGCCAGGGGCTGCTCCTGCATGGGCTCTCCGTGCACAGCAGCTTCCTTCAGGGCCTATCCACCTGCTCCGGTGTGGGGTCCTCCATGGGCTGCAGGAGGACATCTGCTCCACTGTGGTCCTCCATGGGCTGGGCTGCAGGAGGATATCTGCTCCACTGTGGGGTCCTCCACGGGCTGCAGAGGAATCTCTGCTCTGGAGCCTGGAGCACCTCTTCCCACTCCTTCACTGACCCTGGTTTCTGCTGGGCTGTTTCTCTCATTTTCTCACTTGTCTCAACTTTGCAGTATTTTCACCCTTCCTTAAATATGTTATCGCACAGGTGCTATGTTGCTGATGGGCTAAGCTTTGGGCAGTGGTGGGTCTGTCTAGGAACTGGCACTTCCCAACATGGGGGCAGCTTCTGGCATCTTCTCACAGAATTCACCCCTGCAGCCTCCTGCTACCAAAACCTTGCCATGTAAATCCAATACAGGAATAAATTACTACTTTCAGGAATTGTTTACAGCTTTCTATACAAACTTCCAAGTGTAACTTATGTTTCTCAGCTCTTTTTTGTGATTTGTTTTTTTCCAACTAGAACAGTTGTCTGCATACTTTAAGTGAATCCTTGAGTCTTCTCTGTAACTATCCCTCAAATTTTATATAACTTCCAAAATAGTGCTGTGATATATGAAAGTAGACTGCTGAATGTACACAGCTTTTTCTCCTGGTGTGTGTGACTAGGAATATGTGCCCTACGGAACAGTGCTCATGCAAACTTTCCCACCTCCTAGCTCTAGTAAGTCCAGTTTTGAGACCTTGGAAGTGACAGTAGGCAGATTCTCCCTTTTTGTTTCCTTTTATGAATGGATTTTGATACCTCTCTTTAGCCTACTTTCCCTCTGAAGCACCTTCTGTGCTGAAAGACCATTAGCTATAAGGTGTTTTTTTGGTGTTTTCTAGGAACGGAAACGGTTGGGTTTTCCCTGTCTTGCTTTATTTTTGTGGCTCACCACTTTCCTCCAAATTACCTTAATGGTGTAATGCCATGGTTATGAACCCCAGCTGGTTTTGGTAAACTTTAGTGATAATAGGAGTTGAGTGATAGTTGGGAAGATCTTGAGTGATTCTGGTTTGGGACTGGATTTATATGCTTGTACTCTGGATTTAATTCCCCCTGTTTGTTTCTGCGTTTTAGTGTAGGGTATGTTATAGGGGTTGCTGTATGACTTCATCTTATCCTCCCTTGAAGATTTATGATTAAGAGATTTTTTTTTTTCCTTCAGAGCTTTGCTGGTTAGTATCTGAGATTGCTGCCAGCTTTGGTTTTATGTACCTGGCAACAATTGAGAATCAAATTGCAGTTTGAGCACATCTGTTCTCAGTGTTGAATGTGATAAACACAAAGTTCTCTCTATACTGTTTGAGTTCGTTGAGTTAGATACTTCTGTGTTTCTGTTGGCACCTGGGGGAGCCATTGACATGCTGTTACCTGTCCTACACATTTGTACTTCATGACAGAGTAGTGTTTAATCTAATACGTGTTTACACCTGGAACAAAAAGTTGTTTCAGCAAATATTCCATTTTGCTTTTTCATCTATGCTTAAAAATCCGATGAGCTTAATGGTGTTTTGTTTTCTTGCAGTTCAACTTTGTGGGAAAACTTTTGGGTCCCCGTGGAAATTCTCTAAAGCGCTTACAGGAAGAAACACTGACAAAAATGTCTATTTTGGGAAAAGGTTCTATGAGGGATAAGACAAAGGTAAGACCTGAGTATGCTAGTGGAGTGTTAGATACGTGGATTTTGTAACTTTCTCCTAAAATCTCAGGGGTGGTGAGCAAACCCCATGACAAAAAATGGGGAGCACATAAAAAGCATAGGTTATCCTTGTGTTGGTTAGATTCAGATGGAATCTCTTTTCTCTAAGGAGTCTGTTGTCAGTATGAGTATTTTGAGGCTGCTATGAGTTGTACTTAAGTTGTACCCCCCAACCCCTAAGTATGGTCCTTGGGGATGTAAGGGGGGCATTACCAGTGGCATGTTCTAGATTGATCCTGTACAGCTTGTAATGAGTAATGCCCAAGCCAACAGGGCAGTGTTTTCACTTTCGAAGGAATCGGACTTCCAGATAGATCCGAACACTTTCATGTAAAGTAACACTTAACATTGAAATTTAATATCATTTAGTAACACTTCTAGATAAAGAAGAAAATAGCTGATGATGGGAGATAAAATGCAACTGGAAAAAAATTCACAGCTCTGAGGATGACTTATGCAGCTTAAGCAATTAACAAATTGCAGTTGTTTCTGGGGGAGGTATTTGGTTATAATGAATGTATCAGTTATAAGAGCCAAAGCAGAGAGGAGAGAAACCTTTAGCTTGGTTGTACTAATCATTTTCTCTCTTCACCAGAATAAATCTCTGGCTAAATTTGTAGCAGCTAAGGGTACATCAGTGAGATGTCACCTGTCTGGTAAGCTGCATTTTTTAACTGGAGCATTCCTAATGCATTCCTAATGATACAAATTAAAGCACTGAACATACTTCTTGCCTGTAGCATACCATGTTTTATAGGCCTCCAGTGAAATCTTTCTGTGGTTATGTAATCTGAAACTTAAAAATATTATCTGCTATAAAGAGAGATAATGACATACATATGGAAGAGTGACTCAGAGGGCTGGCTACTGAATTTCCTAAACTATGTATTTTTCAGCACACTTCTCCATCAGCAAAATATAAATATTATGTGACTTAGAGAATATTTATCAAGAACTTGATAAGAGACAATAAATGGCTTTAATTTTTGTACAACTCAAAAGCTAACTCTTTTAATTCCTTCTTTAAAATATGTTATGTAAATTATATTTAATAAGTTATATTTATAAAATAAAGGCTTGAATATATTAAATAGATTTTTTAGCTGTTATGTAATTCATAATGAAACTTAAGATTTAAGTCCTACACAATTAGTTATGAAAAACTAAAAACTTGAAATATGACAGTTCAACTAGAAAAAAAAATTAAATCCCCAAAAAACTAAATTGGCTACTAAGCCAGGATAATAAAGTAAAGTTCCAAATACTGTTTTAAATGATACTTGGTGAACTTTCTCAGTTCTTGTGGAGTGGGTTAAGCTGACATTGTTCTGTTGCTGGATTATATACTTATCTATCAAAATATAATGCATCAGGGAGTGGGAAGGCCCCTGAGTTTTTTTCTAATGACTCTACAGTATAAAAAAGTTTGGTTTATTAAAAGCAGAAGCTCAAGCTGAGAAGTTCAGATTCTAATTTGAATCTCAGAATCCTGGGGAAGAGTCTTAAAGGTTTACATTTGAATAATTTGGAGTTGTCTTGTTTCTTTTGGTAATGAAGTAACTAAAAAATTGTTTGACTTTTTCTTGACTGAGATGCTAGCCAAAACTAAGTACACTTTTTCCTACATTAAGGGGCTAAAAGAGTTGTTACAGGTTGGAGACCGAGTTTTCACAGAAAATTTCAATACAATTAATTTTTGAGTTCGGAAACAGTAAGGTTTCTGTTATTCTGGGTCTAGTAGGGTTTTTAAAAGGCACAATAGAGAGGACCCAGTTGGATACTTTGGAATAATACAGCTGGAGTAGCTTGTGTGTACCCATTTGGGATAGTCTTTCAGAAAGCATCATTCAGAACTAAAGCAGAAAATTAATGACACTTTCCAGTACTTGATTGAACCTGCAGAATATAAGCAAGAAAGTACTGGGGCTACAAAGGGATTCTGTCAGCTAATAACCTAAACCAGGTTGCACTAATCCTTAGTTCTTCTGGGCCACTGCCTAGCAAGCTGGAGACTCCATATGTGGAGAACTTAACCAAACAAGAGAACTTAAGACATTTTTTCATGTAGCTTATCTGTGCACAAATTGTTTCAACCATATCTTTCACTAAAAAGTAATATACTTTCTACCTTGATCTTCATATGTTCTTGGTTAGCATTTTGAAACTACTGTCTTAAACTTATCCAGAGAACTCACAAATAAGAGAACCTTAACTATGCATTTTTTTCTGTATGAAAAAGAATAATGGTCTAGGCTGAAGGGAAGCCCAGGATTGATGTTTCTAAACACTTACATGTTAGTACACCTGCTACATTACCGGTTTGAAACTTATTATTTTTACCTCTTTCCGAAAGAAAAGTGTCAGCAACCTCTGTAAACTTCTCTGGCTAAGCCAAATTTCTAGATACTTTTTTAGCTTTAAAAGAACTTCAGACTTGTGGAAGAAAGCTAACCGATATGAAAGTTCGACAAAATCTAGCAATGAACACAATTACCTTCCCTAAGTTTTCTAGGGAACGATATGAAATGGGAAACACAGGACTTTTGTCTCAGTTTAAATTCATTTAAATAAGAGACCTGGGTTTAAGAAGAGTACATTCAGGAAAGGGTTTTCAATGTATCTTTGTTCCTTACTCACTGGAAACTTGTATTCTAGAATCAGTCTAGGAGTTTCTAGTTCGTTTTCTTTTGTCAACATCTGGAGAACCATTTAATGCATCTTCTTGGGATTATGCAGTATCTAAATTCAGTAATTCTCTTCCATTTGCATGTTTATTCAAGCTGTGCTTTCACTTCATCACTGGCTTTTCACAAGTCATTGCTCAGTGGAGAGATGCCTTCTGCTCGACTGTTCATGTGTCCATGGGAGAATGAAAAAATAAAAGGACCCATTTCAGAATTTCTTTATTGCATGACAAGATTTCCTCAGATTTTCAATAAAAGCAATAATAGTTAAATAAAGCCTTCCACCCCAATCAGTTATTCCTGTGTTATCAGTGGTTTGAGACTGATACAGGCCTTTCAAGTTGAGTATTCCGAATGGTATTCATAAACCTGACAGAAGCCAAGTTTCATTTAAGGTAACATTAAAAAGACGTTGGGTAGTACCTAAAAAACCCCCAAACAAACAAAAAGCCAAAAAAAAAAACCGCCAAAAAAAAAACCCCCAAAAAACCCAATTTATAACCTAAATCAAAGATCCTGTAGTAAAGATGGAAATGCACAGTCCGGTGAGCATGATGTTTTGATAAATACTGCTGCTCAACTACTGATTTAAGCAGTAGCGTTCTAGGGCTGGTATCTGGTTCTCAGTAGCTTGATAAATAGGATGAAAAGCAACAGGACCTATAGGTACAACAGAATACAGGGCGAGGTGTATTCGCTGTCCGTAGGCGTATTGCCAGGTACCTTATGTTTCTGTGCCTCGAGCTGTGCTAGTACTCTGCTTGGTTCTGGAGCGTAGAGGGGTGAAGTACAACAGCATGAGGTACAAAGCTTTCTCATAAGGCTTCCCGACTGCAGTACTGCAGGGACATGTCTGTCCTGAAAATGTAAGTTAGATCGGCTTACCCGAGCCGTGAAGCGTTTGGTGTGAGGAGACGGAGGTTTAAAGGACAGATTTTTCAAAGCTAAAGGTGGCCACCTTGCTGTCGTTTCGCGCTCTTGTTCCACATCTGCTTTGCTTCCATCCTTTC
>NW_010545680.1:0-4123 GCF_000687285.1 Phaethon lepturus
AGAAGGGCAATGAAGCTGGTGAGGGTTCTGGGAAGTTTTATGAGGAGCGGTTGAGGGAACTGGGGTTGTTTAGTCTGGAGAAGAGGAGGCTGAGGGGAGACCTTATCGCTCTCTACAACTACCTGAAAAGGGGTTGTGCCGACGTGGGTGTTGGTCTATTCTCCCAAGTAACTAGTGACAGAACGAGAGCAAATGGCCTCAAATTGTGCCAGGGGAGGTTTAGACTCGATATTGGGGAAAATTTCTTTATGGAGAGAGTGGTCAAGCATTGGAACAGGCTGCCCAGGGAGGTGGTGGAGTGACCATCACTGGAAGTGTTCAAAAAATGTGTGAACGTGGCACTTCAGCACATGGTTTAGTGGACATGGTGGTGTTGGTTTGACAGTTGGACTTGATGATCTTAAAGGTCTTTTCCAACCTTAATGATTCTGTGATTCTGTGAAAAATAGGGTAATGAAAAGAGATTGGCACTCACAGCACCTTATTCTTCTGTATGATCTACCATAGATAACCTATGTCTTAAGAGTTCCCACTTGTCAGAGAATACTCTAATTTTCCAACTCTGGAAATTAGATATCATTACCAAAATCTCTTGCATGCTGGGACACTGAGCAGACCTTCACCCTTTCATAATTTGCTCCCTAGTGCCAATTAAAACTAATGACTTGACATTTTGAAAAACCTTTTGACTATTGAATATCTTTTTGACACCTGGCCTTTAAGGAACCGTCTTTCAAATTCTGTCACTAAAAACATCTTGTTTGGAGGAGTTCATATTAAAAAGGAACTAAAAACATGCTATGGCATGTTGTTTTTTTTCAAATTCTTCTTTTAACTATAGATATAAGGAAGCACTGCTGATCTGTAGAAGGTTGTAGGTTAACATTCATAAGAGATGAATGTTATGACATTCATAAGAGATGAATGTCAGAAACAGTGACAATCTAGGGACATGTCCTGTAAAGAGCAAGAGAGAGCAATAACAAAGAAATGGGGAACCCTGAGTCTACAAGCTGTAATTTAGATGTGGGACTAGCATTTGCTAAGGTGTCTGGTTGGATAATTAGCTCAACATTTCTTGCAACTGAAGGGTGAACTCGTTTTGGAGCAGTCTCTGGTTCACAAGAAGTTAGCAAACTTGCACAACACTGGCACCACAAAAGGGAAAGATGTTACATACTATAGAGTCCGTGGAGGAATTTGTTATTTTTGGCAGTTTTATGCAGCATGGATGAGGGAGCAAGAAACAGCAGTGGACAGCTCTAAAGCTTTGTATAGACTGGAAAAGGTTTGCTCACAGGTAGACGTCCACTCAAAATCTAATGGCGCTGCACTTTCTAGAAAACTTTCGCTGAAGACCGTTTTTTATCTCTTAGTCTAAAATAGGCAAGGCAATCTTGCACAGACCAAGCGTTAGGACTGCTAGAAGACGAGGTCAAAGAATCCCTCTTCTGTGCTCACTTGCAAGGTAGGACTAGATCGAGGAGAGCTGGTTGTAAACAACAGTTAAGTAGGTGGGGTGGCCTGGGCAAAGGGCTGCATGAGTGACAGGATCTGCTGCCTACTTTGATATGATTGGTTTTCTCATCTTGCTGTATTTCCCCCCAATATTCATCCAACATTAGGCACGAGCTGGCTTCAATTACGCTTTGCACATGGTTTCCATAGATGACACCTCAGCATGTCAGTGAAACATCAATGAGCTGGAAGAACAAGCTCATTCATTAGCATGCAAATAAGCTCACTCCTTAATGAGAGAAAAGCTGTTATTAGCTCCTTGTGTCTCCAATACACTAATTTCTTCCATGTCCTACAAATAGCATTTTTATAGGTTGAAGACGTGTGTGTGTACGTCTCTTCCTCTGTGTTTCTGTCATTTATGCACGTACTCTACCTATACCTGAAATGTAAATTCTGCCTGGGTGATAGTGGACAAGAAAGGCCAGATAAAGTCATTCCAATATTTTTGATATCTTTCAGTGTCAGAGCCAGTGGTTGTATAACAGAAAAATAATTATCTCATTAAGAGGGCTAAAGAGCTGTTAACTTATCTGCAAAGTTCTGCTGTAATAGCTGTACTGGTAAAGAGTGTGAAAAAGTCGTGCCCCAGGTTCACATAACTGTATTGCAAAGCCCATGGCAAAATGCCGGAGCAGAGCCCTCTGGTCGTTTCCCTCTGTGCCATTTGGGAAGAGCTGGAGCTGCCTGGGAGGAGAGGAGACACCTTGGCACAGCTGTAGTGGTAGAGGGTTTGCTTTCTGGATGTGCCAGTAGGTGTTTGTCCATGTGTATCTGTGCTGTATTATGTGTTTTCATCTCTGCGTAGTGCTTCACAGTGTTTTGGATGTGTTGATCAGCACTCAACACTTAACAAGTTTTAACTGACCACTGATTCCCATTCCTGCCATCCGCAGGCACAGTCCTGCCCCGCAGCACTCGCTGCATGGCCAGCCCCACTTCTCAGTGTCTGGGTGGCCTCTCTCTGGCCTGTAGGGCTGCAATGTCCAGTGCCTCACATAGACTCAACATACAGTGTTGAAAGAACTCTTTTTTAGCTTCTGTAGTTCAGGGAAATAGTTTACACAGGTGAAAAAGTGGTCTTTTGCCAAGGTGTGGGTTTTGTCACTGCTGCACTGTCAGCAAAGTCTGTTGAGGAGACACTGGCCATAGATTTGGGGATTTTTTTCTCCAAAGCAATGCTCGCGTTCATAACCGCCCTAGCCCACAATCAAACTTTTGTTTATCAGTATGTTTTCTTCCCTGTGGCAAAAAGATGAGACCACTTTGGAACTGACTTCATTATGCTCCAGAGGAGCCAAATCCCAGCAGCAGCAGTGCGGATGCCTTCCCCATCCAATGTTATGACCCTGGAGCAGCTCCTGGCATCCCCAGACACCTCCCTCCCAGTGTGGCTTGCTGGGTAGACATGCCTCAACATATAGCCTGCAAACACGTAGGAATGCAGAGTGAACAAACACCCAGCCAATGCAGGTCTTCCAGGTCACATGTGCCGATGTGTGCTGCTATACTTGTGCTTCTGCGTATGGAAAAATCCATGAGAGAAGACACAAAGAGAAAGGAAAAACAAGAAGGAGGGAATGTGAAGGAAAGGATGAATGGAGCAGACTGACAGCAAGATGATGCTGTTACACAGGCCAGTATCATGTATACCTTACGGGTCACAGAACCATAGAATTATAGAATCTTTGGATTGGAAGGGACCTTTAAAGGTCATCTAGTCCAGCCCCCCCGCAATGACCAGAGACATCTGCAACTAGAGCAGGTTGCTCAGAGCCCCATCCAGCCTGACCTGGAATGTCTCCAGGGATGGGGCATCTACCACCTCTCTGGGCAACCTGTGCCAGCATTTCACCACCCTCATCGTGGAACACCTCTTCCTAAGATCTGGTCTCAATCTATCCTCTTTTAGTTTAAAACCATGACCCCTTGTCCTATCCCTACAGGCCCTGCTAAAAAGTCTGTCCCCATCTTTCTTACAAGCCCCCTTTAAATATTGGAAGGCTACAGTAAGGTCTTTTCTTCTCTGGACTGAATAGCTACAACTCTCTCAGCCTGTCCTCATAGGCAAGGTGTTTCATTCCTCTGATCGTTTTTGTGGCCTCCTCTGGACCCACTCCAACAGGTCCATGTCTTTCCTGTCATGTTCGATGGTGCTTTTATTCTATAAATAATAACTCTTTCAACATATCTTGACTGTCTCAGCACTATGGTTTTCAGCAGGCATTGTGCTTTCCTGGTTCCCTGCTGGTCTGGTGGCTGTGGCTGGACTGTGCTGCAGCAGTCGTGTACGTGTTGGGTTGCACAGGTACCCTGCATGGGGGTGCTGCACTGCTCAGTGTTTTGGGAGGGGACACCCCAGCTCTTACCACTGAGAAATGTTTGTTTGTTTTTTTTTAAGGATAAAGAAGGTTACCAAATCTTTAAATTAGTTCAACTCAATTATCAAAAAAACCCACTCCATGACACGAGGGGTCATTATTAAGAAGATGAGTATAAATACTAATCCAGCTGGCGGCCAGTCACAAGCGGTGTTCCCCAAGGCTTGGTTCTGGGACTGGTCTTGTTCATGACCTGGATAAGGGGCTCGAGTGCTCCCTCAGTA
>NW_010545681.1:0-11851 GCF_000687285.1 Phaethon lepturus
AGGCAGGGCCCTGCTCAGCCCGGCATGGCTGCCATGGGCACGTCCCCTGTGCGCAAGGTCCCCACGGGTGGGGAGAAGCTCTCTCCTGACCCTCCTCCCAGCATTTGTAGACGTGGCGCTTAGGGAGGTGGTTTAGCGGTGGGCTTGGTAGCATTAGCTTAACGGTTGGACTCGATCTTTTCTGATCGAAATGATTCTATGAGCCTATTTCTGGAGGAGGAATGGCACTCGCAGTGTTTCCCCCGTTTCATCCAGCCTGCCCATTTGCTGTGAAACCTGCCATGTTAACTGCAGGCCCTCCTCCAGTGGGCACCCACTGTGGGCCGAGCAGAGAGCATCTGCCGTCACCTCAGCATTGCAGCAGAACAGACCCGGCTGGAAGCGGGGGTGGTTGCCTAGAGATAGAGACCGCAGCTGCCACGGCCGCCTTGGCACGTCCTGGTATTCCAGGTGGGACATGCAGCTGAAGCGTGCAGGTTTTACTGTGTCGGTCTTGTGGGCCAGAGGAAAAGTGCAGCAGGCCGCTGTGTGCTGTATTCCCTTATCGCGAGTAGCCAGCCACAGGGCTCGTGAGGGAGGTAGTAATTGCTTTCTAAAGCTTTAAAAAAAATTCTGCAGGAAATATGAACCTATGAGAATGTTATAGTGAGACTGAAAAGCTAGAGACTCGGAGGTCCCATCCAGGCTACAAGGGGTTTGGGCTGTAGCATGCGATCTAAACACACAGAACTGTACTTGTAAGCAGTGGGCCTACATTAGTATTCTAGGGCTTTTATTCTTGATTAAGAAGAATTGTTATTATCACGTCATTAACACAGAAATTTTGCTTTCTGTCACTTGTGTCCAGTAAAATTTGTTTATTCTTTTGTAAAACCTCTCGAGGACAACTTTGAGACTTAAAAAATCCTAAGCTACACCTTAGGAAAATTGAAAGCCATTGAAAAACTACATATACTAAATTATGTACTTTGGTTTAGCATGTGAGTTTAAAGTATTCCGTATTCTCAATTGTCATATATGACAAATGCCATTCAGTAGTAATGGGGAAGTACCAGTTCCATTATAAATTTGGGAGATGCCATCTGAAATGTTTTGTGTAATTTGAATAAAATATGAATGGAAGTGAAATATGTACAGAAATGCTCAAATGGGAGCAGCTGCAGAAAAGAGTTACTAGGATAACTGGGGAAATACAGAGCCTGTTTTATGAGCTGCAACTAGAAAACTAGCTGCAACTAGCTGCGCCTTGAACGGCAAGGTGGAGCTGAGCAGGGATATGATTTTTATCTACAAATATGTAAAAGGTGCAAAAAATGAGGCAGGAGAAGAGTTACGGAAGGAAGGGATAATGCTGGCACAAGAACAATGGTATAAAATGGCCAGACACCACATGTTTAGGATGGAAGTTACTGGAAGGTTTGTCATCACTAGAGCACTGAGGTCTAGGAGCAGTCTGTCAATAGAAACAGTGGGACAGGACCTAACTACTTTAAGTGAGTCTTGACCAGTTAATAAGGAACCTGCATGCCATGCTAACTGTGATATTAAGGAAAATGTCACTGACCAATCCTGTATTCCTAATTCAGCATGACGTTAGTGTCTTACACATCCTATCATGAGACTGTGTTGTGGTTTAACCCCGGCTGGCAACCAAGCCCCATGTAGCTGCTCGCTCACTCCCCCATGGCGGGATGGGGGAGAGAGTTGAGAGTAAAAGTGAGAAAACTCATGGGTTGAGATAAAGACAGGTAAATAGGTAAAGCAAAAGCCACACACGCAAGCAAAGCCAACCAAGGAATTCATTCATCACTTCCCGTTGGCAGGCAGGGGTTCAGCCATCCCCAGGAAAGCAGGGCTGCATCACATGGAACGGTTACTTGAGAAGACAGATGCCGTAACTCCAAACATCCCCACACACCTTCCTTCTTCTTTGCCCCAGCTTTATATACTGAGCATGATGTCGTACGGTATGGAATATCCCTTTGGCCAGCCTGGGTCAGCTGTCCTGGCTGTGTCCCCCCAGCTCCCCGTGCGCCCCCAGCCTCCTTGCTGGCTGGCCAGCATGAAGAAGCCAGAGAGTCCTTGACTGCTTAGCAACAACTCAAAACATCAGCACGTTATCAACATTTTCTCATCCCAAATCCAAAACATAGCCTCATGCTAGCTTCTATGAAGAAAATTAACTCTATCCCAGCTGAAACCAGGACAGACTGCTTGTAGCATAACCTGAAATCGTACCACTTGAGATAAATTGCAACTGGCCATCATCATAATGTGCAACCTTCAAAAGAGTGTCAGGTGCTGTGGAGGTAGGAAGGAGGAAGCAGAAGGGAATGCAGCCCCCTGCTACACTATTCTGCCCAGGAGCTGACAGAAGCCCCTTTGTTTTTCCTTTGTTTCTTGCACCCATTTTTATTCAGTAGAGGAAAGTGGTTTGAAGAGGGAGAGATTGGAGCAGGGGACTGGCTGCTCCCCACAGCATTGTCCCCTGCCAAACTGTGGATATCCTTTGTAAATCTAGTAATGAGTTTTGCTGTGAAGCAACATTAACTCGTACTAGGTCTCCTGCATTACTGTACAGCTCGTGGGGGAGCTGCATAAAGGAAGGGGAGCCGTAGCATCTGAGGAATCAATCGCACCACAGGCTGGTGTGTACTTCTGAGGATGCAGGCCTCAGGACCTGTGAGGATGTCTTCCTGCTCTCCTCTACCAGCTTCTGCCTCCCCACGGGGCAGATTTGAGAGGAGCAGCTGTTCTAAACCTCCTTCCCAAAACCCTCCCCGCAGCAGTACTGTTTGACTGAGCCTTTTGCTGTCCACAGTCCAGCAGAATTTGGTATTGATGGAGAAAGAGAAGACTGGCTTCTTTGGTCGGACATTTGTGTTTTCAACATTGCTTTTGGTCACCCAGGTGTAAGCCCTATTCAGTCATGGCTGGCAAGATCCTGCGTAGGACCAAAGCAGAACCCAGACCACAGTGTTAGATTTCTGGGGCTAACCCTGAGCAAGGAATTACCTCAGCTGGTCAGGTGGAAGTAGAGAAAGGAAAGCGATGTCTTAAACCCTGCCCTGCTCAAGTCTGGGTTACGGTGAGGCAGCTGTCCACTGGGCATGCGCATACCAGAGCTCTCTCCTGGTGTCATTAGCGAAGTTGCTGCCATCAAAAAACAGAGAGAGATCACTCCTCTGCTGAAGTTGATGTGGTTATTGCCACTAATCTTTTCACACACTGGATTAATGGCTAGAAAAGACATCCAGTATGTGCAAGTTTCTGCTGTTTAGTGCTGTTTTCGGGGTGAAGAATTCACCTAAGATACCCTACCTCTCAGAAAAGTGCCATGACCATCACATTAAAGGATATTTCAAGGTGTGGTGGAAGGGAAATAACAGTTCCCTCTTGCTCCATCCTGCTTCATTGCATTGAAAAGGATTCAAGATGCCTTGTGTCAGGGAGTAGAAGAAAGAAAGAAATAAAAGTGAGCCTGTCTATCCATAAGGCATTACGATGGAAAACAATTCTAGTCTTCTCTGATACGTGCATGTATCTCATGATTTCATGTGCTCTTACTAAAGCGCCCTCAGTGATGATTGCCTGTCTACAGTTATGTTTTGAGGCTTATGAATTATGCAGTTTTTTATCCTTTTAATGTGCATGTTGACTTCATATCAATCTAGTTTCTTAATCAAGATGCCAGGCAAGATAGAGTATATGCCCTATGAGGCTTAATTAATCATACATATAATCTCATCAAAAAGATATTACAATACGTAAAAAGTTTTAATTCTGAGAGTTCCAGCACATCACTCAAACAGAATTCCCTCATGATAACATAGCTTTTCTCAGAGCATTCTTGATGGGTTTTATGAGTTGGCTGGTTGTTCTATAGGGGCACTTGGGCATATGCATTATGCATCAGCTTGTCCTTGTTCTGCTTTATCTGTCAACACACTGGTTGATAAGCATTCACAATCATTTCCTGCATCATTCTTAGTGATTCAGAATTAGAAAATGCCTTTTTCTAAACTCCTATAATGTTATAATTCCTCTTCTTTTAAGAAAAAAAAATTATAAAGGTGACTTTAACACTATGGTACAGTGACTATTATTACTAAGATTTGGTGATTTTATGTCAATAAAAAGACAAGCCTAAAGCCACTTATTTATTATTGTCTATAGCACTGGTGTATAGAAAAACATGTAATATATTCTGTTGTATAGAATCTTGAATAATTTTGTTTTCAGTAGCTTGATTTTATGCTAACTTTTTTGTTTGTTTGATTTTACTCTTCTCTTCATCCTGACCTTTTCAAATAAATGCCTTCCTTTCTAGGTTAGGTAGATATACACCAGGGGCCATCCACACTGCATAGCCACTTCATGGCTCAGGCTTCTCTGTGGCTTGCTGGGTTTTTTTCTCTAGTAAACCCACTTATTTATGCAACTTGATCTGTTTTCCACATGATAATATTCATGTTTCCCAGGGTCTTGAAGCTTAATCAGAAAATGGCACATTTTTAAACTAGCTAGTTTGAAACTCCAAATGATAAATATATGAAAACAGTGACACACAGAGTAAGACCCAGGATCCATCTCCTCCATGAACTTGTGGCCCACAGCAAATGCTTTGGGAAGAGCATAGGAAGAGGGTGAGTCTGCAGTGATGCTGCTGCAGACCACTTTCCCAGCCTCCAACTATTTGCAGCTCGAGGACTTCCTGAGTTGAAGGTGACATAACCTCTCACCTTCCGCTACCTCTGCTGCTCTTGTGGTTAATTGCATTTGGCTATATTAAAATGCATAGTGTGCAAATGAGCTCAGTTTGATAAGCAACTGTCTTAAGCCCTTACAAATGATTCTTCTTTGCAATGTCAGTGTTTGTGTCTTCTATAAATTTCATGAAGTATATTTTTGTGTATCATCTGGTTTCTACTTAATTAAATAAAAAATAGATTGCTGTAAAACTGCAGTTGGAAACATTTTACTGGATAACCCTCATTTATAGATACCTGAAATTTCTCCATTAATGAGTTCTTAATCTATTCCTTGAGGGGATTCGTTGTGTTTTATAGTGATACGGTGACTAAAAGCAACTGTGTTTAAATTGCCTTCATAGAGGCAAATTATACTCTGCTGACACTCCTGTCTTGATCACCTAGGCCTGGATGTAATCCTAATAAAAGCTATAGATTAATGAGATTTAATTTGCATAATTATGCAACTATTAATTTGTTGTTGACTGCATTATATCACTGTTTCTATGAATTTGCCTGGTATGTGCATGGTGACATGATGTACATGATGGCAATTGCTGTCTGAATTGTTTTGTGTGCTCTGTGTTTAAACATGAACATTATGGTTACCCAGGAACTTGCATAGCTCTGAGATGACTTAAAGGTTGACAGGAGTGGTTCAAAGAGCTCCTGGGCACAAAGATCCCCTTTCTGAAATGTAAAACTCACAGTCCTAGCAGCTGCAGGCTAATATCCTCTCATAACGTAAAAGGGAATAATTAGTTATCAGTGCTTTCTTCTAAATGTAGATCAAAATATGTATTGAACACTTTTTCTGCATCATTAAAGAAAATCATATCCTTATAAGCTAACAGCAGATTTATACTATTTCAAGATTGTATTTTGTTCTTGATGTGTTTAAGGAGTAGCTTTTATTCTTTAATAATTTATGGAATAAGTTTTTATTGTCCTTAAACCTGTTGACTGTTACTGTTTGTTGGTGCCTTTTGTTCACCATTTTGTGTGCATTTCCTTGCCAATAACTTATATTCATTATTATCACATCTCAAGGTTTTCTTGGTTTTACTCCCCACTTCTCTGTAAACAGATCGCTGTCAAAGCAGTCATCTTCATAGCTGTAGGACTGTAGGGCTTAGCTGCCCAGTAAGACATTCTTAACTTAAAATCTTTATTCACATTTTTGTGGGTTTTTTCTTCCCACTTAGAATGAGGCTGGATCCAAGTTTTGCTGGTTCTTATATTAGAAAGAAGATGGAGACTATCCTTAGTATTCTTTAACCAGTGGCTTTGTTGTTGCCTCTCATTTACACTTTTTTAGACTTGGATATTGTTTAACGCTTTTGTGTAACAACTGGAACAAATGAAGCACATAGGATAATATGCAACTGCAGAACGTCATCAGCACTCACAAGTCACTCAATGTGGCCAAGTTTTCTTTCTGTCCCTGTCTTTCTAGTTCTGAAAAACATATGTCTTCTTGCGTTGAGCAAAATGTACATCACTGTTAGCAACCAGCTCTGACAGTTGGTAAGTTCTGTTTTATTGAGCAATAAGTTAATGTCATATCAGCTGCTAGAAGTAACAGTTTTCACTTACGCACACGGAATTATGGTGTAATCCATTAGGCTGGGCTCTCTGTCACTTCACTTGCTGCTTAAACGAAGATGTGATTTTACCATAGCAACCAGTTAGACTATTACACAGAATTCTTCGGTTATCCAGCCTCATCACAGCTAAGTGTAACGGGTGTAGGCTGTACGAGATGTGAGCAGTTTACACCATATGTCAAATCTTGTACAGAGAACTGCAAGATTCATATAAATCATATGAATATTGCTAAGCAGAGATTAATTAAGACACTGCAATTATGAAGAAATGAAATTCATTCAGCGGATAAAGAGCATAGCTGATGAGAGATCCATTTTACTAAAGCAGTTTAAAATAAGTATAGTCCTTACAGTGTCAAGAATGAGAGAATTCATTCAAATTTAGGCAAATTCTCTCTTTTTCAGAATAAAGGCCCATTTTTCTCTCTGAAACCAATGCAAATCAAAGACCCAACTCTTCTAGATTTCTCACTGCCATGTGGGTTTTGTTTCCTTGTTTGAGAAAGCACTGGGGGCTTGCAGAGTTCAGTAGTACGAAGACTCATCACATAAAATAGAGGCAGACAAATATTTTCCCAGATTCATTGAAGTAATTTAGTAAACTCTCTTGTAAATTGTAAAGCTCCAGAAAAGACACTGATTAAAGTGGTATCTGGCAGTTTTTCATTTTCCAGTGAAATTATACCAGGTTACTAGTCAAACCAAGATACCTACACATATGTACATGAGATGTAGATCTAGATACAGACATATCTATAAAAAACATTTCCACCAATTTTGAAATGTTAGCCTCAGTTATGAAATTCAGTCTGTGATCACTCTGTTTTGCCTTCACTGATGAACATCCTAGAAGTACAGAGGTTTTTTCTGATGATACTTCAATCAGAATGCATTTCTTGCTCTTTTCAGGACTTACAGAGATTCTTACTCCAAAGTGATGAAGACTGTAGGAAATATAGTAGCTTGTCTCCTTGGTGAACGTAAAAGTTACTTGTCTCAGCTGAACATCCCACACAAATGACAGGAATGCATACTGGCCTGGGTTCTGCCCAGAGCCCAACTATGTAAATCCAGGGTTGCTTCAAACTTTTACTAACCCTGCTGACGATTTACGCAGCTGTAGAAAGAAAGAATTTATTCTAGTTCATATTGAGAAGCTATGTGCAATTATACAAGCACCTTTCTGGGCACAAGTAGACTTGTACGGTTACTTACTACTGTTGTTACCAAGACACATTTTAAAATAATTTTCTGTATCCTTAGAAACAGCACTGAGTGCTTTGTGCAGATATGTTTAGATTTAGTGAAAAGAAGATTTTAGGCAGGGTCTTTGTTCATGATGAAGGAAGAAAAATATTTTTTTAACAGGAAAATGCTGGCTCTTGTGCTTAAGGTGTATGCATTGAAGGGAAATGGGACGGGTGGACAACAAACATCATATTCAAGGTCTGAGGATTAATGCGTGTAAATACTTTGCCTCTAAACCTTTGAGCCAAACTATGAGGTGTTCCCTCTGGGCTCAGGGCTGAGTGGTTTCCTCTGGTTTGTACATGTGAGGCACAGGAAAGACACACCACCTGAGAGCAGATTCCTCCTGTTTGCTTCTTGCTTCTTCTCTGCTTACTATTTCACAGAAACAGTCAAATTTTCTTAAAGATTGTGGGGAAGTCTCTCAAAACAGCCCCAGCTGAGCCGTGCACGCAGAGATCTGTGTATGGTGCTGCTGGACAAAAGGGCAGATACTTGAAAGGAATCGTACAAAAAGAGAAGGGGGAGAAGCGTGTCCTGACCCCACGCTGTTCATGTGCCTCAGGGATCTCTGGTCTCTCAGGGCACTGCAACAAGAACCACCTCTCTTCCCACACACGCAGGGCCTGGGAGCTGAGGAGCCCTAATCTTCCCTTTCGCAAGCTGTCACCTGCAACGCTGCCCGCACCGCCGAGCTGTTACAACAGCTCTGCCTCGTTTGGCACAGCTCTGTGACACATGGAGCACAGCCACCTCTGTGCACAGCATTCCCAGCATCTCCAGCCAGCTCTGGGAATCGAAGCAGGTGTTTGGCTGAAAATACTTTCTGCTGGAGTTTCTGACATTACAGATGCTTTAAGGCTCGCAGCACTCCCCTGTTCTTGAACAGTATGAGATGCAGCTGGGCAACCCTAGTGCTGCATTCACTGAGGCTTTTGTCAGTGCAGAGAGCTAACCCCAGGTGTTGGAGACTCTGAAGGACAAAGGCCAGTCCTGCACCATCCACAAAGTAAAATTTATGTATATGCAATATTTCCTTGCTGCATCGTGCTGGCGGTTTTTGGATATGACAGCTGCTTGTCTCATACTGGCTATCAAGGAGTGGGGACTGTGTTCTCCTCAGGGCGTTTGGGTATAATCACTTGGCCACTGCAAAAGTAGGAGCAGGAGTTCAAAGTCTTGCTATCCACCAGCTGCTGGAGATCACTTCTGTGCTGGAGATCGATGCCACGCGCCTGGGCCATACTGAGGGATCATGTATCACACAGCTCATCCGTGGGCTAGGCATGGCTATGCTATTAACATTTTTAACTTCCCCAGTTACATCTGTAATAGTATATCTGCCATGCATTTTTTTTAGTTGAACCATTTTGTTTTCTGACCATATGCATTTTCCCTTGTCTTTGTGTGGGTTTATCTTAGAGTATGGACAACAATTGCTTTGCAGAAAGCTGTAGGAGTCTGATTCATTACTGTCTGCTGTGTCTCAGGTTCATTTCAAGTGAATGAGAAAGGGAGAGTCTCACTCATTGCTGTTATTTTTTAATTTTTCCTGTTCAGATGCAGATGGATAACTGGACATCTAATACCCACATTCAGAAGCCATGAATTCCAGAAAATTACTCTCAGAAACACGGAGAACATTTCCTGCTACTAAAGTACGCTGCCAGCAGCCATCACAGATTCTCATTGTGGATGTCACATCACCTTCCTGGACCAACACTTGTTCTGTGCTCTCTGAAGCTCTGGAAAACACACTCTGTTTGGCATGCAGTTTGACAGGCCCCTGCCGTGTTCCCCTGCTGAGCCTCTACGTGGTGCAGAACCAGCAGGAGTGTCTGCTTCCCTTTACGGTATGTGTGAAATTATGCCTCTTGCGGTCTAGCAAACATGAATACAATACATTGTTGCAGTTAAGAAAGTTATGATTTACTACAAATGTATATCTAAAAATCATTCTCAAAGAGCATAGTTTCATAGACTTCATGGAAGAGATGGAATTTTAGGAAAGAATGATGCTTAAAAGGAGGAATGCCATATTTTGATTTGTGAGGTTGCTCGTGTGCATAAATTAGGTTTTGTGCTGTTCCCTTCTAAAACATGTTGTACGTCTCCCTTTCATATGCTACTTTCTGCACTGTCTGTACTGCTTCTCTGTCAAAATTATCAAACACAACTCTACAGCTGTAATAATTTGGGTGGTGAAATGGTCTCTGTACCTGTTGATTACACAAATATTACCACTTTGGGAGAGGTTCCAGACATTTAATGGGAAACGATCAGAACTGAAAATATTTTTGCCAAATTTGAGAAATATCCTGAAATCATAGAATCATAGAATCATTTAGGTTGGAGAAGACCCTTAAGATCATGGAGTCCGACCATAAACCTAACACTGCCAAGTCCATCACTAAACTGTGTCCCTAAGCATCACGTCTACACATCTTTTAAATATATAGATCTAAGTCAGTAAGAACAGGTATTTCACTCATCGAGGGATATGCAGCAGAATAACTATAGATGGAGAATGACTAGCAGCTCTACAATAAAAGTTTGGGATTACAAAGCATCATAAAGTTCACAAGAATTTATGAAATCATACTGTTACAAACAGTCATACTAAGCACTCTCATTTGCAATACTTTAGTGTAAACACACAGTATTAACCCTTCCACTTTATTCAGCAATGGCAAAAACATTTTGAAATATTTTGTCACTTTTTCACATCTCAGGAAAGTTAGAGGCCAACTGGAAAAAAAATCCTCAGAGGTCAACAGTAATTTAGCAAATGTGATCTGCAAGAACACTGTGGCTAATGGTGATGTTTATTTTGTAGAATAGGTTTTAGATAATGTGACAAGGATAACAAAGGGGGTACCAAAGGAACATTTTCTGGAGATATTGTCAAATCACACTGATTAGGGGTTTTAAGAACAAACATGTGTCTTGCTTCCTAGGATGAATTTACATGTAATTCATCCTGGCATGTCACTGTAAGATGGACTAGGTAATTGGTTTCACAACTGGTTCTAGGCCTGTTTTCTGTGATTTTGAATTATGTCCAAGTTAATTTGTAAATATCTGGGGCCAAATACCTACTTTCATATTTCCTAGATATGTCATGACACTGATCCAACATGTGCTGGCTGACAGCAACCTCGGATCTTATTTGGTAATCATGGGTCACCAGAGCAGAACTGCACAGAACTGACACAACCCCTCTACTTGCCCCATCATATGAATCTTATGCTCATGATAGGCTGCCTTTTTTATTTAAACAACAGTGGCTCATTTTGATAATCTCAGTTTTTAAAGATGAACCCTTAGATCACTTTTTGGCTTCCTTCATATTACAGGCTATTATATTTCACTAAAGTACCCATATATCATTAAAGCACTTCCTCCAGAAAGACACCTGGTTTTGATCTGAAGTTATTACAAGATGGAGAATCAAGTACTTCTGTTGGTAATTTCTTCCAGTGGTTAATCATTGTCATTGTAGAACTTGCATCTGGTTTCTAATTCGCATTTATTGGCTTTAGCTTCCAGGGGTTTGTTAATATATTCCTCCTCTTGGCTAGGTTGAAGAACCTGCTTGCATTTTATGCTTTCTTCCTCTAAATATAAGCAGGTCCCTTCTCAATCTTCTAGCTGGTAAATGAAAGAGAACAAAGTACAAGTCTAGCTGCAAGGCATTTTTACAGGCCCTTCTGTGTATTCACTCTCTGGGTTTTTAGATGCTACATTACCATACTGGACTCAGCAGTGCTGTACAGAGAGCTAAAAAATACCCTTCCTCCCATTTGCATGACCAGTAATCCCATCAACTCTTTTGCCATAATATTATGTTTCTCTGGGACTTGTCCAAGACAGCAAAGTTCACACTCAAAGACTTGAGCCAGTAGAGCATACCCTGTTGATAGGCACAGTTCTAGTGTGAGCCTCCACTCCCCTTCTCCCCAGCTTTGCTTGGATGTTCTGCCTAGTGACCCAGCTCTCTATTTTAGACATCTGCTGTTATACTGAAGGCTGTTTTTCAGAACTGTTCTTTTTCTGTTGGTAAAGTCTAGCAAGATGACTATCTTCTTCAATGGACCTAATTTCACTGAAGAAGACTTTTATGGAGAAGCCTAAGAAAATGTCTTACAAGTAATCCTGCCAAGCTCAGCAAAGTATCTTGAGAAATTCCTATACTGATAAATAGCCTAATACTCTCTATGATATTTGAACAAAAAGTGTTTTCTG
>NW_010545682.1:0-24031 GCF_000687285.1 Phaethon lepturus
GACTCTCTCAACCAGTGACCTGAACAGACCCTCTGGAAGTCCATGGTAGTTCAAGCAAAAGCTTAGAAGTTCATGATCGTTGTTTGTCACCACCCCACTGATTCTTCTTCTTTGAAGAAGAAACCTTCTTTCTTTCTTTGATTTAATTAAGGAGAATAGCTGTGCTACAGTTTATATAAGTAAAGACTGTTTGTGAATCAGAACTACTTGTACTTATATTCTTGTTAATTTTTGAAAAATTCAACCAATCATTCCTTATCTCACAATACGTGTTTTTATAATATCTTAATGCTATATGGATTTCATTTCCTATTTTATCCCCACCCTATTTGGACAGTACAACATCTATAGTTGTACTCCTCACTTTACCAATATTTATCCTTTCAATCTTTATTCCTTATTTCATTAGGTATAGGTCTCACCTTCCTAAAAGCCTTATTCCACCATGCCAACTTACATCAAGAGTTAGATCAGTTAAAGCAGGTGGCAGAAGCTGGAAGTTTTCTACAATGAATAAATTTCTGGCATCACTGCTAAAGTAGGCAGAGCAAGCTGTCATGAGTCTTTGCTTGGTTAGTTGCCTTTGGGTAACACAATGCTCTCAATCACCCCATAATAACAATCTTAGTATTTCAAATACTCATGGCTCTTGCAGTGTTTTGGTTGGCTTGTTGAACAAATGAAAACTAGTACAACTTGAGACATTCACCACCTGGAAGGTGCTTGACCAGCATGGTGGGGATCGTAATGCAGAGCTCCAGTTTATGCTTGGGTGACCCACTGACTCACAGCCATGCTGGCTGAATCGAAGGCCAGATCTGAAGCTGCATGGGTTCAATGATTTGGGCCCAAACTGTTAGTAATAAGAAGAATAGATGGGCTTGATCAGCAGTCAGTCTCAAATGCTTCTGAATCAAATGGACATTCTCCCATGCCAGTTCAGGGATTGCAATACCTATGATGAGCATGAGATGGGAACATCATTCCAGACACAGTCGTCATCTTCTGGCATCTCCCAGTACCTAGAGAGAACTAGGAAGAACTTGATGATTCTGCCCTGGGTGGGATTTCCAACATAATGGCTCTCTGGAACCTCATTTCTGTTCCCAGCAGAAGGAGACACCTATCACCATGGAGTTAACAGCACCTTTTGGCCTCTACCAACAGTCTCAGAGTCTTATCCTTAGTCAGTCATACTTGCTCTAAGTTTCTTAAAACTGTAGATCAGTAATCTCCTAGATTTGAGGAGACCCTGTTGCCAGAGGAACAGGGGACATAGTTCCTATCTGATGAAATTGGGAGTTGCTAAATCTTTAACAAAGGACTGACTAAGGGTATGATTATTTGTTCATAGTAGAAATCCTATTTTACCACAAACTATTTTTAAGGAATCCTGTAAGAAAATATGCATGTTTGTGCATTCATGTTCCTATCTTTCATTTTCTGTCAAATTAGACCCTGAATTTATGAACATCATGATCTGTATGTATGTCTCCCTGAGAACACATACATTAGCCTGTGCATTCACTACCCTTAACCTTAGAGGTCCCAAACATGTAGGTAGCACTTGATGAATTCCCCAAATTAGTTTCTTTTTTGTACCCTCTTGGAGTATACACATGGCTTTTAGCCACATATGAAAGCCCTACATGTAGTACCCCACCGGGCACCAGGAATCCCCCCACAAACACCCCACCACTGAAGAAGGAGGCAGGCACTGGAGGCCGCTTCTGATGTGGCTCAGGCACAGCCATGACAACATGGCGGGAGGGGCATTCCCACCCCGGGGCTGTGTGGGCAAGGGCACGGCTGTCCTGAGTGACAACGCTGACAGGCAGTGAGGGAGGGCAGGCTGACTGGGGAGTCAGCGGGGACCGGGAGGGGGGACGTTAGTGGGAGCAGCTCCTTCTCAGTGCACTTGAGGTCATACAATGGCCTCGGTGTGGGGGTAGAGCCATGAAGGACAGTCATGGTGGGAAGTTAACCCCCCTCCAGCTGTTGGGCGGTGGGGGTGCTGGTAGGCATCCCCAGGGGTGGCCTCATGGCTGAAGGGGACTGAGAGTACTGGGACTTGGCTGTTTCTGGCCAGGGAGCAGCAACTCTAGAGGAAGAGGAGGCCAACTGTCAACTGTGTTGACAGTAGCTTTCTAAAAGAACTTAGAGAGGGGAGACTGTTTTTACGCGGTGTTTTTACATCAAAGTGATTGCTGAAATGTCCCCAGATTAAGCAAACTCCCCTTGAATATGGGCACTCTCCTTGTGTACTATTAGCATTATTCTTAGGATGAATATCAACTTTAGAACTAATTAAGTTGATAATTCATTAATGACCAAACCAAGTTATTAGACTTTCATTCAAATGGTTTTTGTGCTTATTTCCAGGAGCCCACATAACATGTCTTAACTGTAGTTGGATAACAGCACCCATTGGCACTTTTTCTGAGAAAAATCTGTTATTTTTTTTTCTATTCAGAGACAAATTTATTGTAATCTGTTTAGCTCTTCTAAAGGCCAGGCGTAAAACAGTTCAGTAATAAACAGTCTAATAAAACTGAGATTCACAAATACTTTTTTACTTCCTTCTAAATATGGTGTTGAAGGAATTATTGCACCTGCAGGAATTATGCCACTGTCAACAGAGCTCGGCCCTAGGTTCCTATTCCTGCTTGAAAAAGATGCATGGCCAATCTACTGAGTAAATATGTGGATTATTTATGTGACATGCAGAGCAGCTCGAGCTGGGTGCGTCCAAAGTGGGACTTTGAACAAAGAAATCCCTGGGCAATTATAACCTTACAATCTAAATTCCCTACCCCTTACGTGACAGTAGTAATATTAGAGTCTGGGATCTTCCTGTTCTTCCTTGGGTCCCTTCATTTTCTCTAGACTGGCCATTCCTTCTCTTATCTCTAAGGTTGCTGCATCAGCTGACCACTGTAGCAGCCTTCCTTGCTTCCTTATCTTCCAGCTGAAACCAGCTCTAGAGCCTTCTTTTAATTATCTAGGTAACAGTTCAGCATATCTGGGTGAAAATTCAGAGCTGGTGGCCTAAGACTTCAGCAAGTTTAGCTACTAATGCTAAGGAAGTTATGCTGAGCAATTTCTACATAAGTAGTATACCAAAGCACAAAACATAGAGAAAATACAGATTTTCTAGGTAAAATAATTTGTCCTTTTGCTATGTTATACATAAATCTAGGAGATTGAGTAGCGTGTGATATTTCACCTAAAAGTGTGTGTAGATTAAGAGGGGATTAGAGATGGGAAGCAGTGAGGATTCTGGTTTTTGGTTCAAGATTTATATTTGTTGTGTTCATTTAAACCTCTGCACCTTAAAATACAATTTCCTTTTACTACTCTAATTCTTTTGGACAGTTATAAAAAATAGAGTGCAATACAAATTTCAGTTAACCTCAAAAAAATTTGCCAACAATGTCAACAAGGGACTTTTCATATTAGACATTTTAGGAGCCTTACAACCAGAACATCTTTTGCCTTCTAAATTCCCTCTGAAAAGGGGTTCAAATAGAAAACATCTTTTCTGTTAAATTGGTCGAGATCTACAAGAAGCAAATAATTAAGCTGTGTTAATGTAAGCCTGGCAAGCCTTTGATTTTTTAGTCAACAGCTTACTTGTCTGGTGGAATTTTCCAGCTTGTGAAATCAGTGACCTTTCTTCATATTAATCCTTCTGAGTAACATATTGATTATGAGGTCATTCAAAACAGAATCTTGCAAAATCAGAGTTATACATCTACATTAACCAGAAGGATCTATACTCTCTTTTCAGATTGGGATACAAACCTAAAGAAAGTTAAGAATTCAGTCTTCAGATGCTGGTTAACAAAGACAGTTCTTAGAATCAGTAATCACACAATTTTCCACTGCTGAAATTCCTGAGATCCCTAAATGTGAGCTCTGGCTATGCTCAGAAGCACCTGGGTTTTAAGAGCCATTAGGGTACCTCTGAGTATCCTCAGCCTGCAAATTACTTTTCTTACCTTAGTTGTGCAGTCGTAGTACAGACTTTCTCATAACACAATTTACATAAAAGTTCTTATATTAAGAGCAGAAGGAGTTGCTCCTGCTCATTTTCATTATACAGCTGCAATGGGAAAAATTAGTGCTTGTTTTGGAACATCTCATGTGGAATAAAATTGCATGGAACCATGACCTGTGTGCAGTTCTAATCAGTCATGTCTGAGAAGGGTTAGTTTGGATGTGCCTCCAAATAGGTATGGAGATGTTTGAAGACATGAAGTCCAATTGTACATTAAAATGTAAGAATGGGTTGTTTTGTGTATCCTAGTAAAGAAAAGGTGGTTTTGATTGTCTAAAATATTAATCTCAGACTAGTCCATATCAACTATCAGTACCTACATTGCATAATACTTGACCTAGATCTTGCCTGATATTTATTATTTTTCCTTTTTACTTCAAAGAGCCTGAAAGAATGAATACTGTGTTATGAGTCACAGTGTGATGGTGACTGTATTTGCTGCATGCCCTGAGGTGAGACAAAAGAGAAAGTTTAGGTGCTTGACAGTATAAGTTCATTTTTGAGGGTACTGTCAGAAGACAGTGTAATGTGCAGAGATCCAAACCTTGGGTGGTCACCTCCTTGAAGCAGACAGATGTCCCTGAAGTCAGATTTCACAAGAGTTCATTTTATTACAAAGGTT
Source organism: Phaethon lepturus (assembly GCF_000687285.1). Classification (NCBI taxonomy): domain Eukaryota; kingdom Metazoa; phylum Chordata; class Aves; order Phaethontiformes; family Phaethontidae; genus Phaethon; species Phaethon lepturus. The sequence goes on from NW_010545682.1 coordinate 4,683, forward strand.
GTCCAAGAAGACATACATGTTAGAATAAAAACACTAAATTATTTTCACATTAGAAGCATAGAAGAGTAGAGACAGGAGCAATATTTACAGAAACAAAAGCCACGTAAATACTTGAAAGTACCTTTAAGTTAAAGTGCAAAGTTAACACAGTAACAAATTTATAGAAATGCACTGAATACAATGAGGTAGAAAATGAGAGGAATGTCTTTAACCCTCATAGTGGTGAAGTCAAGAACCAAATCTAACAATATTTAAGATCCTTGACTCAGGTTTTCCAGTTTTGTAATTCCTGCAATCTAAGTGGCAGGAACACATATCCAAGATTTAAAAGATCTTTGTTCAGTTTATGCACTTACTTAACAAAATCTGAATCTGCCTTAGATGAATTTTACAGGCTGTGAAGATGAAATTGTGTATCTTGAATCCAATTGTTAGATCTGTACTGCTTGACATGGGATAAAGGGATTGTTAACAAGCCCCCCCATAATTTAACATTTATTGGAACAAAGTGGAATGCAAGAATACGTTCTGAGCTGAATGCTTCAATCAGTAGGTTATGAAGACTTGCTCACAGTTTGGCCCCTATTTTACTTTTAGTGGAACTAATGAATATTGGAAGAAAAGAGTTTAACTAAAAAAAGAAATAAAAATTAGATCCAGCATTGCATAATACACATTCTTAAGTTTCTTTCCAAATATAAGTTTAAGTGGTGATTTCTGTCTATGTAGTAAGCATTTTGATAATATTTTTTGTTAGTAGACATTTGTGTACACTAACATTTCACTCAAAAATTAAAAAGGATCCTGAATTTAGAAAAAATAAAAATCTTGTTTATCATTTACCTCCAGTACTGTGGTCATGTCTGAATCCCAGTAAGCATGAAATGTCCTGGAGAGATCTGTGCGAGCCATAAAATTTTTGTTCTGTAAAGTTTATGTGATAGAACATCTGCTATACCTGATCCAGGGTGATCTAGGAAAAAAAAAAAAATTGTTATTTAAAGCCTTCACAGACATGTACCCAAAGAGGAAAAATGATAGAAAATGAGATATGAGAAAGAAAAATTTTTAAATTCAGGTTGCTCTCTAAAATTTAATCTCTAATATGTAAACATTAATTATCATCACCTCTGGAATATGCTGGAATATGCTGGAATATGCAAAATACAAGGTTGCCTTCCTTTCACAGAAAAACCTCATCAGGACTATGGTTTTGCTTGCCTTTCACACAGGTTACCTGATGAAACTGCAGAAGAGAATATATGTATGTGCCCTTATTTTGAAGCTGCATAAAATTTGGACTTTCTAATGTCCAGTAGTTTTCTTTGATTTTTATACTGCATTGGATTGAAGACTTTGTTAGGTGAAAAAAATCTGAAAATATCCAGAATTCTCAGTGAAAGATATATAATTATAAAAATAATGACATAGATAAAAATAATATTACTGAGCTTGAAATACACTGCTTATCTTACTCTGTCAGAATTCAGGTGCTGAGAAAACTTATTCATTCCACATATTTGTTGTTAAAAACTGTATTCTGATCATAAAAATACTATTGGTCTTTGATGACACTAAAGCTTAACGTTGCAAAATATGGCTCTTGAAATGCATTGAAACTGTTGTCTGGTTTTATTTGTCCGTTCCTTTACTTCCTCTCCCAGTAGGAACTAATTTTCTTTGGTAAGATCAAGCTGGAATGCAAATGTTTATTAAATGCATATTCAAACCCTGCAGTCACAGGCGAACTGCTGCAGTGCTCACATATTGCAGCTTGGCTACTGTAGGTGCCTTTGTATCAGAAACTACTTTTCCCAAGGGCTGCCTATAATGAAGAAGTCAATGACCTGTAAATTACAACTAGAATGCTCAAGCTGGTCTTGCAGATGAATGCTTTTGATTATGGTCTATAGTATGCAGAGTTCAATTTCTATTTAAAGCAAAGAGCTTTGGGTTTATTTGTACGTACATGCTTTTTTATTTGGAGGTTTGATATTGAAGTACATTAAACAAAGCCTTCCGATTTAAAATTTTATTGAGAAATTAAATACAAAGAATTATACATGTGCAATGACTATTTGCTGCTTGAAAAACTGCAGCCATATGAAAGACAGAAGAAATATCAAACTTAGATCCAACAGTATCATTTAATATCACTTACTATTGCATGTAAACTAAACAATAAAAATAATGACCACTTATCATAATAGAAAAAGTTTAGACAGATATGAAGAAAAAAACCCGATCTTAAGATTAGACTGGTTCTGAACCCATTAAAGTCAAAATACTTCCAGAAGTAATTTTTAGGGTTTTTTTAGGGGAAGGTTGGGAATTTGAGAAACAGGAAATATAGCTAATTGAGTGGCAGACTCCCTTCTAGTCTTGGGATGATGAGAGCAAAAACCTTGGTCTTTAGACATCTGGGTGCATGTGATTACCAAATGGAGAATTCCTTCCTGTAATCTGATCATCTTGTTCTTCTAGCTCAACAAGGATCTATCTTCTAAAATGAAAAAGGTGATACATTTAAATGTCACACAAAGAGAAATACATGGGAAGAACTTAAAAAATCGTTCCAAATAGTTTAGTTTCCAGGGCAGAAAAAAACAAGGTCTTGAAATCTTAATGTGAAGTAGAATTGCTTCTTTCAGTCACCTTGTGCTGTATGGTTACCTTTTTATATTAGATTAATTTTTTAGAAGCTGAATTTTTGCTTTGGATAGTAATTGCTTATGTCACATGCATGAAATTCAGGAGGTGTCTCAAACTGATTCATAAAAATGCATATCCTCAACTGATACAAACATCAAAATGGGTGGGAAAAGAAATACAGTCCCCAAAGAAAGATTCAGATTTAAAAATACCTCAATATTTGTGATGGCTTGGCCTTGGCTAGATGCCAGGTGCCCACCAAAGCCACACTATCACTCCCTCTCCTCAGCTGGACAGGGAGAGAAAGTATAACGAGAAACTTGTGGGTCAAAATAAGGACATGGAGAGATCAGTCAGCAGTTACCATCATGGGCAAAACAGACTCAACTTGGGGAAATTAGCTTAATTTATTGCCACTCAAAATCAGAGCAGAATAATGAGAAATAAAACCAAATCTTAAAACACCTTCTCTCCACTCCTCTCTTCTTCCCAGGCTCCCACACATAAGCTTCTCATTGTATTTTCCAGCTGAGGAGGGGGAGTGATAGAGTGGATTTGATGGGCACCTCATGTTTAGCCAAGGTCAACCCACCACAGCTACTGAATCTGCAGAACACATCTTAAAATATTTGAGAACAATTGTACAATTTATGTCATGTCCATATTAAATCTCACTATCTTTACAGGTGACTCCTAATCATTAGAAAGTAAATGCAAAGTTGTAACAACTTGTGCTTTTGATCTGGTTTCTAATTTAGTTACGAATTCATGGTCATCAGAAGAGAACATCTTCTGAGAAGAGCACAAACAGCTACATGCAAGTGAGCACCACTTTTTTCCAGCTTATATAAAGAGGGTCATGTACATATACAGTAGAATATCCAGAAAATAAAATGGAATTCAAAGAGAATCCATTTCAAAAAGGGGGAGAAACATAGGAAGATTCATGGAGGAAGAAAGGGTAGAACAGGCAGGATCTTGAAGATCATATGGTCAGAGAAACTTACAGGACCAGAAAAAACTGTCTCTGAGATCAGAGAGAGTTAGAGGTTTAGAGATGTTATGAATGTGGTTGAAGAGCAGAACAAGAGAAGTCAGATGCACTAACAAATAAAACTATTTTGTACATGTTGCAACTATTTAAATGTTAAAAAGAAGAAAAGATTTGAATAATGTTACAATATAGTTGTGGGATAAAGATGGATAAGAGAAGATGCAGAAGCTATTGAAAAACTTTAGGTCAGTGATCGTGCCCCTGGACTGGGCACCTTGAGTCCTGTGTTCAGTGTTGGGCCCCTCACTACAAGAAGGATGTTGAGGTGCTGGAGCGTGTCCAGAGAAGGGCAGCGAAGCTGGTGAGGGGGCTGGAGCACAAGTCTGATGAGGAGCCCCTGAGGGGGCTGGGGTTATTCAGTCTGGAGAAGAGGAGGCTGAGGGGAGCCCTCATCGCCCTCTACAGCTACCTGAAAGGGGGTTGTGGTGAGGTGGGGGTTGGCCTCTTCTCCCAAGTAACCAGTGATAGGACAAGAGGAAATGGCCTCAAGTTGTGCCGGGGGAGGTTTAGATTGGATGTTAGGAAAAATGTCTTTCCTGAGAGGGTGGTCAGGCATTGGCACAGGCTGCCCAGGGAGGTGGTGGAGTCACCGTCACTGGAAGTGTTAAAAAAACTTGTGGTTTAGTGGGCATGGTGGTGTTGCATTGATGGTTGGACTTGATGTTCTTATAGGTCTTTTCCAACCTTAGTGATTCTGTGATTCTGTGATTCTGTGAAAATGTTTTATAGCTTCTTTTTATAATGGCAAGTATGGGCATCATATAACAGTGAGCAAAATGTCAATCTACTGTTTCAGTGTCCATTAGGGAAAATGTTTATAACTTTCATCAAGTATTCTCATAGTATTTTCATGTTATTAATATCTTACTAAGATGCTTTCTGTCATTGACATTTTCTCACAATTAGTCTTAAAACATTTTGAAAGGGTAGTACAGGACAAACGAAAATTGACAGCTTGAGAATTCCCAGGAAACAAATATCCTTTTGGCCAACAACAGGGGCAGTTTAATTTAAAAAGCTTCAGGAAGTTATTTGTTCAATAGGATGTGATACTGCGGTAAACATAAATTCTTAGTGGTCTGGAGGTAGAACTGGTAACGGCAAAGGATTGATAGAGAAATGGCAAAAGGATGAATAATACAGGAGCAGAAAAACACCGATGACAGGCTGTCATCAGGATCTGGAGGATACGGAACTCAAAGAGAAGCCTAGACAGAGATCTAACACATATTTTTATATCTGTTAGTGAAGTACTTTGTTAGTCTGTTAATCCTTTGCCAGTCCTCTGCTCCCTTCCTGTGCCATGTTTCCTAGAAAGCATTTCAGGAAGGAACCTTTACTTGCTATTTATGTGAAACGATATGATCAAAACAATAGAAAAGAGAAGGGGACTTTCAAAGTTAAAGGTAGAAGCTGTTAACACTTTGCCAAAAATTATGGAGGTGACTATTATAATAGATCCTATCCTATTTGTTTAGGCAAGGAAAGAAAAGCCTTAACTTACATTCATACATATATTTAAAAGCATATACATGGTCTGCTCAAAATAAATTCTTGATCATCTGAGGCACTTGATTCTGATTGCCAGTAAATTTTTCTTTTGTATAAAAAGGGTCTTTTGTCAAGGTTAAAAAGACATGTTTTTTTGCAATAATTGTGCACACTTTAAACATTTTTCCTAATGGTGGTGTTTTGGGGAAAAGTATGTTTTTAATGTTAGCAGCTTGTTTCACTGTTCTGTTTTGTGTTTAATTAAGAACAAAAGCTACAATTCAGTAAAAATGCGAGAAATTTGAAGTGTTCCTCTAGCACTGGCAAATATCTATAAAATAAATTTTATGTAGTTTTGTACTGTACAGTTGGGCCAAACTGCATAATGGAAAACAGTCTATCTGTATTTGAAAAGATGAGTAGCTGGGCATTCCGTTACACGGCAGAGCAATCTCAGCTTATGAAGTGATACAAACAGTTCAACATGTGGAATTTATAACGCAAGCTTAAAAAAAAGGAAAGATATTTTTATTCTTAGGGGGCTGGACAAAGGGAATACCCAATTTCTATGACTTTCTGATTCTGTCCTTTACACTGCATACCCACAGATTCCCTAAGGTCAGAAAAGTTGAAACTAAACCATTAGCCTTTCATAAACTTCACAAAGAGAAGTGAATCCATAGCTGTTTCCCAAAGGTCATGAATCTGGAAAAAATTAGGATGCATTTTCTTTGCTCCATGCTGTGCTTCAAGACACTCCCTCAACCCTTTGCAGTGGGAAGCTTTTCCAACATTAAGCATATCTAGAAACTGCAAAGTAGAAGGCTGAACATCATTCTCTTTTCTCTTCATCCAAGCTGAATTTGGTAACAGTTTTGTTCCTTCATTCTTTACTTGTTTTATTTTAACCTATCATAGTGTGGCACAAATTACTTTCTCTATCGTGCTTGTCTTTCAACAGACATATTTCATTATTTTTTTACTATATTCTACGTAGTGGAACATATTTTTAGATGTACTGTCAAAGTAATGCAGTTATTCTCTCCTTGATATTTTTGAACATCTTAGGTAAAGAAGAACTGAATTTACCCAGCCTTGTACAAAATATGCATGATTGGGAGGGCAGGGGGAAACTTTTTGAGTCACTTACTTCCCCTTCATTATTGAATACTTACAGGTTAGAATTTTAGATTAAAAAAAAAGTTCTTGATTACATAAAAATGTATTTTCTCTTGCTAACAGTGAAGACAGCAAATACATCACTGACTTGCATTAGCTCAGCATACTGAAATAGGTCCATGTGTGGTCCAAATGGCAGCCAGCAGGATGAAAGCAGCCTTGGAAGACTTCTTTTTCTTGGAGGTGATAGAGAGTATCTCTTTGAACACTGAAGTCTGTATTTTCTCTGGCTTGTGGCTCAGTACAGATGACATTGGCAATGCTAGTAAAAGACTCTCTATTAACCTGACTTCACATATCTCAGGAGTTGCCCAGGCTTGTGTTAGCCTAAGCTGACTTCACTTTTTTTTAGTTGTGACTAGAAGTAGGTAGGAGGCAGCTCAGTATTATTTAACTTGTTTTAAGTTAGCTCTGTGTGGACCATACACTGTAAAATTCTAGCAAACACAGTAGGTAACAAACATTAACTTCATGTCAATTCTTGGACACCATTGTGTAATTTCAATAACAGTCAACGAGTGAAGATAGTCAAACAGTAGCTAGGAACCAAAGATGGAGGCATTAAGAAGACTGACTCTATTAGAATACACTTCAAAATAAACCCAAACTGGCCCAGGACTGAGGTAGAGGAAATCTGTGCCATAAATGGCATACATCTGGTGATGTTCTTACGACGCTGATGAGTTGCCTTAGTCACCACCGCCCCCCCCACTCTGCCCCAGGCATCCTCTGGAGGAAGGTGGGAGCTGGGCAGCACTGGGACGATGAGCATAGCATTATAGTAACAAGAGTAGATAGTAGAAAGCTTATGTCTGTCTTAACCATCTGCATAACTGTATAACTCATAGGCGTACATCTTTGTAACTGGACTAATAATAACTGATGTATTTTGATTTGGCTGCTGAAAGATTGATTGGACTGGGACTACTCTGGACTACCTGACATACAGAACTGTGTTGTGAGGTTGTGCCATCTGAATGCAACACAACATATTATAGCTGTTCCATTATAGCTATTATCTGAGACCAAACCATCCTTTCTCCAGTAATGTCCATGAGGCTCACTGTGATGGGTTGACCCCAGACAGCATCTCAGCACCCACACAGCCACTTGCCCACTCCTCCATTTCCTAGCAGGACAGGGGAGAGAATAGGAAGAGCAAAAGTGAGAAGATTCCTGCATTGAGGCAGTTACAAAACAAGCCAGATTAACAAATAAGGAAAGAGGGGAAAAAAACACAAAACAAGTAATGCAAAGGCAATCACTCGCCACTTCCTACAGGCAGACAGGTGCCCAGCCAGTCTGAGTGGCAGCCTTGGAAGATCTTGGAAGACCAAACCTCCCCAGGTTTTATTGCTGAGCATGGGTCTATATGGCATCTGATATCCCTTTGATTGGCTCAGGTCAACTGTCTTGTGTTCCCTCCCAGCTTCATACAGACCTCCAGTCTACTTGCTGGGGTGACAAAGTGGGGAAAAAAAAAAAAGCCATGACATTGTGCAAGCAGTGAGCAGCAACAGCCAAAACAGTGGTGTGTTTTCAACAGCCTTTTAGTCACCAATTGAAAAGATAGCACCATACGTGCTGCTATGAAGGAAATTAACTCCATCCCACCCAGACCCAGTACAAAAAACTACAGGAGAAGGTAAGAGAAGGACCCTTAGATGTACATCCTCATAATACTCTCACATCCAAACATGTTCAGTTCAGGGACTTCCTGAACAATTGTGAGTTCGTCTCCTTCTTTTGCAGTAGTATAAATTGAATTCTTCTCCTGCACTGATGTAAATATGTTCTACTGTTTAAATGGATATGCTATTTCAAGGTAACTCAGCACAGTTTGATGGTGCCACTCAGCTTAAAAGGCTAAAAGTAATTTTAATTTGTTTTTTATTTATGATCATGTTTATTTCTGAACTAATATGAGATACAGTATAATCAGATTATGTTTGTCATCACTAAAAATATTGTGTCTAAATCCATAGTTGATAGGTCTGTTATGTATTATACAAAGCTATTTGGTACAATACGACAGAAATCAAAATCAGCTTTTTGAGGATCAATTAATGGATTATAAAAAATAAAAATTAATGATGTTACCATTCATATGAATTTCTACTGAAATAAAATTATCTTCTATTGTAACAATTATTTTGGCAATTGTAGCTGGGGGATCTATTAGAATTCATTTCATGCTGTGTCAGGTATGAAATTCCACTTTATAAGACATGAGTTTACCAAAGTTGGAATATGTTAGGCTAATGTGGTACTCTTTTTCCAGACACAGTAAATGATGTAGATCTAATCTATGTGAACTTTGATAAAAATACAATATTTAATGTACAGGAATTCTATTGAAGATAGCATTAATATAAATATTGGGAACATCCTGAAATGGAGGTTAGAGTATCCTGAATGAAAACCAAACTCTCAAGCTGGAGAAAGGTAATAAAATTGAGGTTTTCCTGCTGTGGCAGGAAAAAAGAGAAGTCCATCCTGATGAAATTTGCTGATAAGTTAGAGATGGAAATCTTAAATACATGGGGAAGACTGGAATATCTACATCAACTCGGTAAAGTGATAACAGTGCTGAGACAAAAAATAGTGACCAGAAGGCATCGACACACTTTTAAGGACAAAGAGTGGAGATGACTGGTTTCACCCAGCTAATGAGAAAAAAACCCCGATTTATTGGTCATAGAAGACTGAACCACCAGTGGAAAGGCTAACCTATCTCTAGCATTTATCAGGCACAGTACAATTCTATCAAGCAGTCTCTGAAATAGAGGCACCTTTTCCAATGTGAACATACAGAAATATTACCTGTATTTTTATTTCATTTATCATGCTTTCTTATTAAGTAGACTAAAATGCTTGTTTCACAAAGTATGCAAAATCAAAGGAGTTGTTAGTATAAAAGAAAATGCTTACAAAATGACTCTGAATAAATTTGGGTTGAAAAAATACCAATGAGGATGGGTCTGGAATAGTTTCCGAAGGTAGAAAAGCAGCAAGAGACTACTGCATTTCAAGATGCAATTTAATTAGTTTCTGACAAAAAAAAAAAAAAAAAGAAAAAGATACAATTACCTGTAGTATAAAACCAGACTTAGTGGGAGACATTCTCCCCAGTCTTAGGCTCCTACTTTTAATAACTACCAAAACTGAAAATGTTTACATACAAAGTCAAAGCTAGGATTGGCTCCCAATGGAGTATGGACGATGCCTGACTTTCTTGAAAAAACCCAGCAATGTATTCATGCCTTTTCACTAGGCTGGAGTAAGGTAGATGTGGTTATCATCTTCATTTAAACACAATATTCTTATGAGATTCTTCATCCTTGCCATCTTCTGACAGCCACAGTAAAAGTTCGCACACTTTGCATGTGTATCTATCTTTACGTACGTGTGTATGCAAGTGTGTATTACATATGCAGGCAAAGAGAGTTTTCTCCAATATAACATGTTAATGCAGAAGCCAATAAATCACTGTTGCCTAAGTTACATGAGTGCTCATGGCATGAGATTTCTTTTTTATTGACAGTGAGAAATGGATTATATAATGAACCAATATTTCTTTCAAACATTGTTACAAAGGGTGCCAGTGAATTTTACTGAACACCCCCAGATAAGTACAGACATTCTTCTGCACTGAACAAATCCATGCATTTCATGTGTTTTGGTGTTGGTTTTTTTTCTCCTTCTGGAGCTTTCCAGTAGATCAAGGAGACATTTTCAGCCCAGAAAAATAAAATGAACAGAGAAAATGTTCCACATAACTTGATCAAATTTATGGATTGCAAAAATCTTACATGATCCACATTTCCTTGGATATTACTGGCAGCTGAACAGAGACTGAGATGAAGAACACAAAAAAAGAGCACTTACTGCCACCTGGGTATAAACAGGATGGAGTGACAGATATTATTTGAAAGTAGCAGTGGATTTCATAATGAGCTATAGCCAAGAGCGGATGGTGAAGTACTTCAGTTACATCAGACTTTTCTCAAGCTGATCACAGTGTGATGTGGTAGGCAGTAGTTCTTTCTTTCACTGTCCTTATGTAGAATATCCTGCAGGGATTAAATCTATCCCCTGTCGTCATTAGCACAACTAAGACTCCCATGAGAGGACATTTGACACTCTGGATAGTAAGACTTCCAGTAGTTTCATAACCCTCAATTTTATGTTTGAACAGTGACAGAGCTTACAGCCTGGCAGATATTACCATTCTTGATTGACAAGAGTTGATCACCTAGACAACTGCTGGTTTAATATTAAACTTTCCAAGATGCAGGATATGCTTTTAAGAGAGAGCAGAGATAATGAATTTTGCCTCCAACAGAGGAAACTTCCTGTGTTACCAATGAGAATACTCAAAGGTTTGTGACAATACATTTTCACTGTCTTTCTTAAAGCAAGAATATTGTTAATAACATAACATTTTCTATTGGTCATCTGTGACAAGGAACACGTAGTGTCTGATCTTTGTATCAGGACTGCTGTTCTTTGTTTTTACTGTTTATTCAACTAGAATATTTTGGTTTCTTCAGTTCCTAAGAAACTGTCTGGGGGTTTAGGCAGAAATCTATTCCTTTTAAGAATACAACACACTTACTTATTGTCTGAAGATCTGAGGGTAAATTATAGTTTCAGAGCAAAAAATCCTCAAAAAACCTAAATCTTAAGAAACCTATCTTATTAAGCATATTCTTATTTTAATTTTGATAAGTAATTTGGGCAGTCTGTAAAAATTATATGCATGACATGCATGACATTTTAACCAGTTATAATTTAGGTGATACTTGCAAATGCATAGGTAAAGAATCTGTATTAATTTATAAGCAAGTTTAAAAATCTTTGACATCGTGCCAGCCGTTTGCCAACAAATTATCAACATGTTAAAAGATAAAGAAGTCTCTAAAGCAAATACAATTAATACAGCTGGGATAACATTGTGATATTCCTGTGTGGTTTATAACGTGATGAGAGCCAACAGCTTTAACTATATAGTTTTCAAGGTGGAAAAGTACGTTAATTTTCTTTATTTTCCTATTAGAAAATATATAAAATGAAAGCATTAGGTTAAATTATTCCAGGAGTTTTTCCTCCTACTGCCTACAGGAACTACCTTCTTGTCTGATGGACCATTGTCATTTAGATGATGGTTTGTAATGTCCAGACAGCTGTACAGGGAAGTTATCAAAAGAAACAGGTCAACAATGTTTTGATAAGCACCAAAAGATCTGACAATTAAGCTGAATCACTTAAATCATTTGACCCTTTCATTTACAAATTTTAACCACAAACTCAAAAAGTCTTCCTTTGAAGGAAAAATACCCTTTTTATGAGCAAAGATTAATTTTTTTGTGTGTGTGTGATATTCTGAGAAACAAACACCAAAACCTCATCAAACACCAAAACACAAAGATTCGTAAAGTAATGAAAAATTATGAAAAACTGATACCATTGGACTGATTTTTTCAATGCCTTTATCAGTAGGTGATTGCAGCAGTGGAAACTGTTATCTGAACCAAAATAACATCCAGTTATTTTTTAAATAAGAAAGTTTTGGTGTTTTTTTTTTTTGATCTATTGGATCTCAGTCTTTCAGGTTGTAAGGTAAGTCAACAATTTGCACGTGAACAGTTTTGTGCAATTAGAAAGACTCATTGCACCAACTTTAAAATAAACAGTATTTCACAGATTTTCTTGACCTTCCTTACGTTAACAATCTCTTTACTGATTATAGAAAATCTTTAAAGCTTGTACTGCAAATTATCTTAGGTTTTGGTACAGACCAATGTTACAATTGCCATACCTTATTCTTCTGAGACATTTATTCTTAGTGATTTTTCTGGACGAAGCTTACTCCAACACTAGGACATGATCCTGAAGCAATTCAAACATAATTTAAGTTTAATTTTTCTCCTTAATTCCTTTCTCCTCCTAAGAAATGATCTGAAATAAAATATGGCCTCTGAGGTGAAAAAATCCTGGTTCTAGTGGTACAGTCTGTGCTTGGGGATTGCCTTTTTTTACCAAGTCCAACTCAAAATAAAACAATCCCTCTTGTGCACATTTGCTGGTTCAAGTCCAGCCATAAGCTACTTTATTTCACCTAGTCTTTGTACACTGCTGTTTTCCTGAGACAGTGGATCTGCAACTGCCATAACATGCAGGCTTTGTGGTTGCTGGTTTCTCAACAGCTTTCCTGTTATTCCACTCAATTTGATGTGGTGCCAAGTACTTGAGTTTTGTATTTTCTTCAGCTTATTTTACTTTTTACATGAGAAGAACTGAAACCAATAAAGAGGTTTACAATGAATTTTCTAGAGAATAACCCATATGAATCATTCTACGATATTCATAGAATCATAAAATCACTAAGGTTGGAAAAGACCTGCAAGATCATCAAGTCCAACCATTAATCCAGCGCCACCATGTTCCCTAAACCATGTGCTGAAGTGCCACATCCACATGTTTTTTGAACACTTCCCAGAGTCAGCGACTCCACCACTTCCCTGGGCAGCTTGTTCCAATGCCTGACCACCCTCTCAGTGAAGAAATTTTTCCTAATATCCAATCTAAACCTCCCCTGGCGCAACTTGAGGCCATTTCCTCTTGTCCTCTCACACATTAGTTGGAAGAAGAGACCAACACCCTCATCACCACAACCCCCTTTCAGGTTGTCTCTCAGTAGAGAGACATAAGGTCTCCCCTCAGCTTCCTCTTCTCCAGAATAAAAAACTCCACTTCCGTCAGCCGCTCCCCATAAAACTTGTTCTCCAGACCCCTCACCAGTTCCGTTGCCCTTCTTTGGACACGCTCCAGCACCTCAATGTCCTTCTTGTAGTGAGGGGCCCAACACTGAACACAGGATTCAAGGTGCGGCCTCACCAGTACCCAGTCCAGGGCCACGATCACTTCCCTGCTCCTGCTGGCCACACTATTGCTGATACAGGACTATTGCTGATACAGGTCAGGGTGCTGTTGGCCTTCTTGGCCACCTGGGCACACTGCCGGCTCATGTTCAGCCAGTTGCCAACCAGCACCCCCAGGTCTCTTTCCGCTGGGCAGCTCTCCAGCCACTCCTCCCCAAGCCTGTAGCGTTGCATGGGGTTGTGGCCCAAGTGCAGGACGCGGCACTCGGCCTTATTAAACCTCATACAGTTGACCTCTGCCCATTGACCCAGCCTGTCCAGATCCCTCTGCAGAGCCCTCCTGCCCTCCAGCAGATCAACACTCCCACCCAGCTTGGTGTCACCTGCAAACTTACTGAGGGAGCACTCAAACCCCTCATCCAGATCATCGATGATGATATTGAACAAGGCCAGCCCCAACACCGCTTGTGACCAGCTGCCAGCCGGATTTAATGCCATTCACCACAACTCTCTGGGCTCCGCTGTCCCCCCAGTCCCTCACCCAGCGAAGAGTAAACCTGTCTAAGCCACGAGCTGCCAGTTTCTCCGGGAGAATGCTGTGGGAGATGCTGTCAAAGGCTTTATTGAAGTCCAGGTAGACAACATCCACAGCCTTTCCCTCATCCACTAGGCAGGTCACCTGGTCATAGAAGGAGATCAGGTTGGCCAAGCAGGACCTGCCTTTCATGAACCCGTGCTGGCTGGACCTGATCCCTTGGCTGTGCTGCACATGCCCTGTGAGCACTCTCAAGATGAACCGTTCCATGATCTTCCCCGGTATTGAGGTCAGGCTGACAGGCCTGTAGTTCCCAAGATCCTTCTTCCAGCCTTTCTTGTAGATGGGTGTCACATTGGCAAGCAAGCAAGTTGTCATTAAGAAATAAATTCTTTAATGGTATAGGCAGCACCAATAGTAGTTGAATTGTTTTTTTGGTCACAGGACAGTATAAAGATGTGATAAAAGCAAGAATGTGGTTGCCTCTATTTTCAAGCAGCTGAAAAAAACTGTGAAGAGTCCACCTGAAATTACAAGACAGTACTAGATGGACAATTTGCAATCAGCTGATTGGATTTACGATAGAAGTGACTTATTATCAGCAAAGGGGACAAAATGAGACACTTTTTTTAACATGTTGAAAGCAAACATCCAGGTTTTCCACTCCTGATACTTCATATCCCATATTGCCTGAAAGTGTTAACTTGACACAGCAGAAAAAAAGTGTTGTCAAAACAGTTATTAAAAAGATCATCTTCCAGAACATACTGTGCTGATTAGCCTTCAATACTATGATTTCCACTGTCCGTAGTGTAGAATATTTCAGAGATGCTGAACATTGTGGAATAATTGAATCAGGAGGTTATAACAACAAAGGGATCATTTCAATCAAAAGAAATTATATTTGATTGGACTTCTGTTCTGATTTGGGACACAATTAATAAATATAAGCACGTTATAGAACAAATGCCAATCAAAACAAATGTGAAAAGACTCTATCAAACTGAAGAGTTTTAATGAAGTTGAAGCTTTTTCTGATGACGTAATGGGATGTGTGAAAGATATTTGACTTAAAAATGTCAAAATTTATATTTCCCAAAGACCTAAAATATTTTTTTAAACCCTCACTTATCACATATAATCTATGTTAAAATTTGTCTAATCATATTTTTCAAAATTCAACTTTAATTGAGAAATTACCATCAAAGAGTTGTATTCGTTGCAATATGGTTCAAAAGAACTGGATAATATATTTTTAAAGCGTTTTTTATAAATAGTCTGGAGGAAAGCATAAGACCATGACGCACTTTCTAAGTATAAATGTACATGATGGCAAAAAGTTGAAGCCACATGAAAACAGACTAGAAATTAATTATGCATAAATTGCACATTTTAACACCAATAACTACCATTTTAATAGTTCACCAAAACTTTAGTGCATTCTGGGTTGCTAAATATCTTTGAACCCCTATTGTTTTATTTTTTCTTTCTAAAACTTATACTGTATTTCAATTCAGGAAATACCAAAGGTTGATTTTATACAAGAGTCAGTTTTGATCTCTTGTAGTCATAAAATCTATGAACCATAATAAAAGGTTTCACTTTACAAGCTTCTCTGTTACAGAAGTGTATTTAGTTTTCTTTGTTTTGTTAAGCTTGCTTTAATGTCACGTTTCAGCTCAATAATTTCTTTTTGAGATATACATGTAATTTCAGATACACATGTGGAAAGAAATTGCTGATGTTTTGATGAACTTCTTTTCTTACATCAGAGACATAGTAATACACTTTTCCAGAAAGGATAAGAAAAAAAATAATAATTGATTGCTTGTAACAATTACAGTTAGCTATTCTAATTGCAGTATTAAAAGTTCCCTTATAAGAATCTTGATGTTAAAAGTACCTTCAACATAAGTTTCATTATTATGCCTTAGAGGAATAAATATTCAATAAACTGCAACCAGATTATTAACAAGAACTTAAACAAAACAATTTGTTAACTCAACCAGATAAATCAACCAAATGTCAAGCAGAAGAAGTGAGGCAAACACAGTACCCTGAAGGTCAACAGGTCTCAGGGGGACTGTTACAGAGAGTAAGTTTTCACTTAGTTACCAAAGATAATTTTCTGTTTCAGAGTTTAACATCATATCAACTCAATGTCTGTATTTTGTTGGAGTTGCCGCATTCTTCTTTCAACAGAATGACCTGAAACTACGGTTTGATTCACTGCAAGAGAAATTGAAAATATTAACTGAAATGCCCAGGAGTTGTCATATCACTAAAAAACCCTCTATAGCATTAACTGTGAGCCAGACGAAATTACATTATGTTATCCTAGGAACGCAACTTTACCGAATATGCTAGAACATCTTTTACTCACAATTCTGCAAGAAATGATGAAGTTGAGAATATTTGAGACTAGATTAAAACTACAAAAATGTGCTTCAGAGCACAGCTTAGTCCCTAGTCTGGGGTATATAATACTTTAAAGCATGCTCTGTGGTAGGGAATTATTTTTTTTATGATGAAGACTATAAGAAATTCTTTGTTGTGCTAGGGTTTTTTTCCCCTCCTTCCCATTTTATTTGTTACCAAAACTGTAATAAAGTTTTGTTTTGAAGTCAAATCAGACTGTTCTGTTTCCTAACCAATTTTCTTTTCCGACTTCTTTATTAAATAACAACAAATTATTTCCTCAGTTAAATAGTTTTCAATCTCAAAGAAAGAAACAAAGGCTGTCTTGCCTTTTGAGAAGAAGTGGGATAGACTGTAAATTCTTTAAAGAAATTAATTACGAGGATAATAGAATTAGTTTTATATGGTAAATAAATGTAGATGTGAAGTGGTGAAGAGAAAGGGAAATAAGACTTGTGATAAAACATTTCCAGAGTAGAGTGCAATGTTGTATGAAGTAATTAATAGATGTCATTTTGTTTGCATAAAGTTAGATTGTAAATATTAAAAAAGCCATTATGAGTATAATAAAGTAGCAGTATAAAAAGGCTGTATTTTTTTTTCTTCACAGTAATATAACAGATTAGACTTTACTGCCACTTTTTCACTTACTGTACAATCAGTTTATAGTATTGTGCATGACTGTCATCACTGGTGTGATTTTTGTCCCTGAAAGTGGGAGCAAAATTGAGCAGATTCTGAACACACAAGACTTTATGAAACTGGTTTGAGAAGTTATTGGATTTATTTTCAGAAGCTTGAGAGTAAAAATCTCAGACTGTACAGCCACTAGATCATATGTGATAGTGCAAGCTTTTCCACCATACTCCAATAACATGCTAAGTACTTTTGCAATAGATTTTATACATTATATAACAGACAACTTGATCTATCATAAAGACTGAAAGGTAACAAAATCCATACTTAACTTTAAACACGTTTAGTAATGGCATAACTGTAATGGGCTATTGGCTCTATACTATAAGCTCTGAGATCCAGATTCCTCTAAAACACACTAATTTTACTTCATTGATACTCTTGACTTGCGTAGATTTTTTTTTTTCTTTACATTGATATGAAAAAAAGTCAGTTCTGGAATGAACCTGCCGTGTAAGTCATTGACTAAAAGATTAATCATCTTTCTTCCTTAGATTTTTCCACTGATCAAAACTAAAAATAAAAAGGTTATGAACAACAGAATGTTCAATAAAAACCTGAAGATTATGGCTGATACTCTAGGAACAGCAGTAAGCTATCAGTATTATCCTAAGTTATTTGATTTCCAAATATCTAAAAAAAAAAGTTGAGACATACGAAAAGAAAGATACGTTTTTTAAAAGATCTGCCTTTCAGCATCAAAACTTGCAAAAAAACCCAAAGGGGTTTGATGCATGTACTATTTAGTAAGAAGTTTTCAGTGAGGATTATGAAAAGATGTACAAGCTTTTATATTTTGTTCTATAGGTATTTCTATATATTCTCTTCAAAATAGTAACAGATTTTAATTTTCTTGGGTTTCCTTGAAATGATAAATTTATCATATACTTGTTTTAGAGGATGTTTGTACTGTGAGTTATGTTGCATAAAGTAAAATGTGAAAAACTTGAATTTCAAACACAAATACTTATTTTTGCAACAAAAGGAACAAGAACTCTGGTGACTTTGGATCTCATGTCACAACATAAATGTTTTAAAGATGTATTCAGCTATAATGAGATTATATTTTAACAGGATAATTTCACAGGATTGCTATTTACTTTTCTTAAGTTAACAGGGAAACCATTAGAAAGAATGCTACAATTAAAAGATTAGCATGTTCTTCTCTCTTTTTGCCACTCAAAGGTAAATATTATCTTATGTGTAACTCCAGCTGTATTTATGATCTACATAACTTTTAAAATTTATTTTATTTTATGTAACAGAAAATGTGGCCACAAGGTTGGACTTTTGAATACTTGAAGGTCTAGCATTATTATAAAGCTTTGATAAAGAAGCTATAGAGATAAAATACTACTACTCCTCTCTGCTATGACTCTAGTTTTAATTTCAGTTAAAAAAGTTCAGAAAGTTTTACTCTTTGTCTGTAAAACATTCTTATAGTTATGTACTACAGGTCCAAAATCAGGCTAACAGACTTTCAAAAAGAGGTAGTGAACACATACCGCTTACTTCGACTTCAGCATAAAGTTAAGAAGCTGTTGCTTTTTGAAGACTCTATACAACATAGATGCAAAGAAAGGGAAGAGTTATAGATCCTCTATGGTATAGTGTGCATGTAAGTATTAATGATAAATACTATTTAATTTAGCAGTGATTTCCAGACTATGTCTCATCATTTTCTAAGTTCAACTGAGCTTCCCTGTGTCCTGAAAGCCACAAAGAGTGTCAAGTCTGGGATGGCAGGTTTTTTACAGAGACTCCAGAAGTGACCAAGAGGAGATTAAGCTCTTTTCCCTTAAAAGTTCCGAATCTTGTTCCCTACAACATGGTCCGTGTTACACAATCTTGATAATGCTAATGAAGAAAAGACTTGACTTTAATAGATTTTTTATTAATAATTGGAAGTTGCTTCCAAGAATGGGCTATGTGTTTGTATACTAAGGATTTAGTACATGTAGTGCTGAATTGATGTATTTCATGCATGTGAAAACTAAACTTCATGCTTATGTGCATATAGACAGTTACATTCTTGCATAGGTCACTTTTCTAAGATTTCATATTGTATGTAAGTAATATTCTATTTGATGTCATCTAACTTTGCCAACTCAGATCAAGAGCTTAGAGAATGACTAATTCTTGTGCAAGGTTAGAAAATAGGACATTTCTTTTCACAGAATAACAGAATCACAGAATCATTAAGGTTGGAAAGGACCTTCGAGATCATCAAGTCCAACCATTAACGCAACGCCACCATGCCCCACTAAACCATGTCCCAAAGCACCACATCCACAAGTGTTTTGAACACTTCCAGTCCCGTTGACTCCACCCCCTCCGTGCGCAGCCTGTGCCAATCCTTGACCACTCTCTTGGTGAAGAAATTTTTCCTAATATCTAATCTAGACCTCGCGTGGCACAACTTGAGGCCATTTCCTCTCGT
>NW_010545683.1:0-290 GCF_000687285.1 Phaethon lepturus
CTGAGCGGAGCAGGGTGCTCGGGATGGAGCGGGGCATGTTGGGTGCTCCTCTGTGCCCACGGTTGGCTCCACGTCATTGAGCAGGTTAATTAGGGACGTTTTACACTGGAAGTGCTCGCAGCTCCCAAGGACCTGTCTGCACCAGCTCGATTATTAACCAGAGCTAAAAGCAAGCACGTACACATTTAGGGATAGATTCATAGCAGATATCTTTACCCAAAATATGGATGCACAAAAGTACCAGACTACCCCACCTGGCTTCCACAGGCAGAAACCAAACGAAGCAGCAT
>NW_010545683.1:696-39406 GCF_000687285.1 Phaethon lepturus
TGCCAAGGCCTCCAGGGCTGGACGCAGCCCTGCAGGGGGTCTCCCCAGAGCGGGGCAGAGGGGCAGAACCCCCCCCCTCGCCCTGCTGCTTTGAATGATCTTCCCCCTCCTTCTTCACTGAGCTGGGGGGCTGCAGGGCTGCTCCTCACACATTCCCACTCCTCTCTCCAGCTGCAATTGCCCAGTTGTTTTTTTTCCCCCTTCTTAACTCTGCTCTCCCGCAGGTGCTGCCACCGTCGCCGATGGGCTTGGCCTTGGCCAGTGGCAGGGCCATCTTGGAGCAGGCACTGGCTCTGTCGGAGACGGGGGAAGCTTCTAGAAGCTTCTCACAGAGCTGTCCCTGTAGCTCCCCCCATTACCAAAACCTTGCCACGCAAACCCGACACACTTTGTTGTGACAACAGCATGTCCTCTGAGAACAGCTGATTTACCTGTGCCGGTTCTTCCTATGCGAAGCTAACTCGGGCACACGTGGAGAGGGGATTTTAGGTGTCAGCAGGTCAAACCCTCAGCATCGCGTTGTCGTTGCAATTGCAAGTGTGTTAGGAAATGCGTGCTTTCTCCACAATTCAGCTTTGCTCAGGTTAAGATTCATCCCACAGTATTTGGGCCTCGCTAAGACCACCTGTGTTGGTAGTGGAGGAGGTGGGAGCTCCCCCTCGGGCGCGGGTGCCCTTAGACATAAGCTGATTCTTGCGGGGGACTGCCTGTTCGCCCCAGCCACTGCTCTCCTGCTGCAGGTACTTGGTTAAACTGTCTAAATTTGGGCTGGATGATGGCCCTATGGAAACATGGGTGCACACAAATAATCCAACAGGACTTTAACGCCTGGGTGCCTCTGGCACGGGGAGTAGTTGAGCATGAAGGGAAGCTGTGCAAGGCAGTCTGAGAGGGGCTGGGGGCTATTTATAGAATATTTGAAAAGGTTTCCTATTTCCTTATCCTGATTTTCTGAAAGGGCAAAAAACCTCCTGCTCCCCCAGGCAGGAGGGCTGGCAGCAGGGAAAGGGTGGGAGCCTGGGGAGGAGCATTGCTGTGCTGGTCCCAGGTGGGATTTAAGGAGCTGGACGCCGGGAAGTGAACACGTGTGCCGCAAACGTGCACAGCGGTGATTTAAAGGCAGCGATGGTCGGGCCGAGAGAAACCCAATTTATCAGATTGATAGCTTGTGAGCCTGACTCTATTAGTGGCAAAGTAAAAAGAAAGCCCATCCATTTTTGTCTAACAACCTTGTTTTCCCCTTTACAGAAGAATCTGACGGAGCTGAGGTCCTTTGGGTCGCCGCCTCCAGCCGTCAGCAACGTCACCGCCGCCGTGATGGTGCTGATGGCCCCGGGAGGAAAGATTCCCAAGGACAGGAGCTGGAAAGCAGCAAAAGCCGCCATGGCCAGGGTGGATGGCTTCCTGGACTCCTTGATCAAGTTCGACAAGGAGAACATCCACGAGAACTGCCTCAAAGCCCTTCAGCCTTATTTACAAGATCCCAAGTTTAAACCCGAATTCGTGACCACCAAGTCCTACGCCGCAGCCGGCCTCTGCTCCTGGGTGGTGAACATTGTGCGCTTCCACGAGGTGTACTGCGATGTGGAGCCGAAGCGGCAGGCTCTGAGCAAAGCCAACGCAGAGCTGGCGGCTGCCCAGGACAAGCTGGTCAGCATCAAGGCCAAAATTGCTGTAAGTTCCTCTGGTGGGACCCATCACCTGGGTCACTGCTTGGGGAGAAATCCTTGGCTTTGGAGAAAGCTGCTTCTCTGCATTCTTGTAGTGTTTGGGTTAGTTTCAGCAGATTGTAGTCTTCCTTTTTTTGCTTTATTGCTGCGTTCTACATTTCATCTGTTCTTCTCCAGCCTTAAGAGGAAAGCTAATTATTAATTCTTATTATTCCTACCTAATTTTTAGAATATAATTTGCCTCTACACATGGGTCCTCAGCAAACTCGTTATCTCAAACCAGCATGTTCTGGGTGTGCTGCACAGGGGCAGGGAAGAGGAACCGGAGGCAGAGTCGGGGTGCTGGTAGCACGGAGCTGAGCAGGGCTGGCTCCTCGTGCTCAGTCCCTGGCAATGGGAATGTTTTGCGGGATGACCGCCGCCCCAACAGGTGCCTAATAACTTGTCACGGCATGGCTCTCCATCAGCATATCTTGTGCATTATCCTTATTTAGATTTTTGCTACTTGAAAAAAAGAAAAAAAAATTTTAAATCACTGAGTAGAAGAAATTACTCTGTGATTAAAATTCTCTGCATTTCTACAGAGAATTTCTACCTATTTTTTTTAAGGTGCTATGGATCTGGGATCCCTCTTCGTGGGCGAAGGATCCTCTGTGGCTGTGCTTTTGTACTGACACAACAGTTCATGCAAAAGCCCCTTTTAAAACCGAGCTGTGCTGGCAGCCGGGTGGACAGATTTTTCTTTAAATAAGTGACTGAGGTACGGACCTGGAGAGGGGCAGCACAGGCCCTCCTGCCGAGCTCGTCCGAGTGCTCATCTCTGCCACCAGCACATCTTCAGGCTAGAAAATACGTACCTCTTTTGATGTCTCCTAGGGCTTATTATTCTTAAAATGCTTACTACATTTTTAAACTAAAAATATAAAAAAAACCCCACCTCCAGAGTGCTCTGGTAGCCCCTTCCTGACGCGGATGAAAGGAGGGCGGGCACAGCACCTGACGCAGGGATGGATTTAGAGGTCTTTAGCCTCTAATTCTCCCATCTGAAATGTGAAATACAGTGCTGGGGGACTTTTTTCATCCCTTTATGCTGCTCGTTTCTAAAGCTTTTAATGTCCGAGCTTTTCTTTTTAATTTTTCTTTTTTTTTAAGAAGTGGGATTTAGTTAAAGAAAATGGCAGTCTTGGGGGGATTACTGGTATCCCACTGGCACGCACTTGCAAAACTGGCTGGTTTAGGTGAGTTTTCCCCTCTGCAGAGGGGAGATGATACAGTGCTCCGCGTGGGAGTGGATGTGGAGGTATATCCTCGCTTATCAAGCTGGGATATCTTGGATGACTTCACTGACGTGAGGCTGATTCATACCTGCTCACAACTGGGCCCCGAGCTGTCGCATACCTGTTTTTAGTAATAAATGAGACTATTTGGATTGTCAAAAATACAAAGTACTTTTCCTTTGTCTGCCTGGGAAATAAGGTTGCTATGAATCTGGGGAGGGTGGATGTAGAAGCAAGATGTATACTCACAGCAGCACACAGATATATTTGTGTGTCTGGTGGGTACTGCAGGTATGATCTGTTCCTCATAGCTCATAGACACTCATTTATCAGGACGTGCTTGTGTAATGGGGTTATATATCTATATATCTGAGCATATCTATGCACATACGTTCATATGCACGTGAGACAGAAACTTTTTGTGTTATTAATTGCAAGGCAGATTGAGGAGAGACTGCTTTGTATTTTCCAGTATCCTGGAGAGCTGCAGATATCCCTAATATAATCCTTTTTCATTTTCAGGTTTGTTTCTAGTGCGTAGCTCAAAGAGTGCTAAAGTGCTTTACAAGCAGTTTAGCCGTAAGCAGTTTGCATTGGGTGCAGATAAAATCAATTATTACTTCTACTTCTCTTATCAGAAGTGAAATGCTCCAAGTGCTTGTGGGAGCCATTGATTTGTTTTAGACCAGAGTGTGAGCAGCTCTGTCCCAGCAAAGGGCTTTGTTTTTGCTGGGGAATGGGACAGCATGGAGGGCTCCAGGTGGCTTGGGCTCCTTCGGCCCCAAAACACTTTGCAGCCACCCTGCACATGAGACGGTCCCACCTTGAGCTGGCTGGGCTCCTCTGTAGGAGTGTCCTAAGGCACATGCTCAGGCAGCTTGAGGAGCAGAACAACTTCATTGACTTATATGTCATGTTCCCTTGTAGAAAGAGGGTGCGGGAGGTATGGCTTGGAGATGGTTCAAGCATACCTCTGGCTGCTCAAGGAGCCCCTTGGGGTTTTCAGCACAGTTTGGTGAATCAGCAGAGCCTCAAGGACTGGACTGTGACCAAGGGGGCTGCAGCATCTGGAAATATTAAATTCTGTTTTTTAGCCGTCCTGCTCATTGCTCAGCCATCATTGGTACTCGGCCATAAGGACTCCCTTTCCCAGTTTAAATGCACACCAGGGCAGAGCCCCAAATAAATTAGTTTTGCATGTTCTTTTCCTCTGTCCTATGCCAAGGATGTGAGTTACAAGCATGTAAGATAGCACCGCACATCGCTGCGCCGTGCCGGCTCCCGGTGCTGCAACACTGCCGGGGCTGCACCCTGGGTGCCAGCCTGGGCAGCGGGAGCTGTGGTGGAGCTTGGCCAGCCGTGCCTACAGGGTGAATCAACTCTCAAGAAGGGTTTTCCTTAAAGCTGTGCTGTTATTTTCTCCTTTTTCCCATGTGCAGCGCCTCAACGAGAACCTGGGAAAGCTCACAGCCAAGTTTGAGAAGGCCACTTCAGACAAACTCAAATGTCAGCAAGAAGCTGAAGCTACAGCGTGTACCATCGCTCTTGCAAATCGACTGGTAAGTGTCAGCAGATGCAACTCTGGTGGCATGAATGGGAGGTATCAGGTGCTGCTGAGATGCGAACCATGTGCGCACAGTACGTTACATCCTCTAATTTTGTTAGAATACATTTCCTGCACCGCAGCAAGTTTCAGTAATGAAAATGATTTTGCCTTGGCTGTTTTCATACATCAGAGTAGGCACTGCTCATATTTGAAGAGGCTGTATATATATATATATATACACTTTTCTTTGCAGCTCTCATCTCCTTTTTGTTACTTAAATGTGTGATCAAGTACTGACAGGCCAAAACTATATGACTCAAAGATTGTATTGTAAAAACAAAGGCAGGAATACGCCAGTAGCTTTGCAGGTTTTGAAATGACAAAAAGTTAATAGTGAAAAGCTCTAAAAAACCCAGTGCATGTGCCCGTTATCAGCCCATCGGTATGCATCGCAGTCTGCTGTATCTTCAAAACCTGCAGCCTCCTGGTCCTCTGTGGGGCAATGCCGTTGCCACCGCTTCGCAGATAAGAGACCGAGAGATAACGGTTTCTGTTCACTCTGCCCTGTTAGCAGGGCTCCCAGCTCACATGCAGTGCTGCAGGTGCCCTTAGCGCCTTGTGTTTTGGCTCCTGCTCTGGCTGTTAGCTTGGAGCAAGCCAGTTCTTCCCCCAAGCAAGGAAACAGGGCTGCAGGAGACAGTCCTGTGCTTAAGCTCTGCCTTGGCAGGCGGCGGGGTTGGAGCTGGTTCTAGCAGCTGGCTCTGCTGACTCAAGCTCACCCTCCAGCACACAAAGGCAGCATTGACATCATCCCGGTGGACAGCCCCAATTCTTTTCCATGTTTTTAAAACATCTGACTCTCTAGACCTGCAGGGAAGGTGCAGGCAGAGGTACGGACTTCTGCGGTACAGACTGAGGCAGCGCACGCCCACATCGCTTCCGCTGCAGCTCTAGGTGTGCAGAGCAGCCTTCCTTGAAGAAGGCAACCTTCCTTGAAGAAAGCAACCTTCCTTGCCCTGTTCTGTTTGTGGGGGGTGTGCGCAGCTGCTGAGCAGCTCGGCATGCGGCTCCTGCCTGAGACCTGGCAAAACTCACTGAAACGCATGTCCCTTTTCTTGTGACCGCACAGCCTGGCCTTATCTCAGCGCTGAAAGAAAGGCTGCTCTGCTGCCCTTCCTCCCAGGAACAGCGGAGATGTTGTGTTCAAACCCCCCAGGAGACTCTACCGGTATGTCCAGGAGAGTCCTGCCGCTCTGCACACACTCAGGGACAGAGGCTGGTGTCAGTCTCTTGCCGAAGCTGCTTCCGTTGGTGGGGCTGGTGGCAGCTAAGTCAGAATACAAAGGTATTTCTAGAGGTGATGCTGGATGCGGGTCGCTCTGCTTGGTTTATCAGATCATGGCTGTGTTGGGCTGTAGTTTGTACGTAAAGTATCTGTTGGTACCTATCCTCATGAGGCATGCAATGATAAATACAAAAGCCAAATTGTTAAGCTTTTTGCCTTGGACATGGAGAGTTGTGCTCAGTTCTGCATTTCATGCACCTTCTTACGTGACCTTCAGCAAATCGCTGTAGCCTGGATTTTCAGAGCTGTTCAGATTTCAGGTGGGTTTTCACGAGCACATGAAAAAGGTTGCATTTAGTGGGACATCAGGGTGCTCCCAAAGACTGCACAGTTCACCGGCTGCATGCTTTGGTACTGGGAAACTTCTAAAAAAACCTTCCATCCTTAATCTCCGCCTGCCTCCTTTGGAAAACCGGAGCGCAGCACTGCTGTCGCACAGGCAGCTGCTTCGCGGACAGATGCAAGCAGGACTGAGAGATACCCAGATACGAGGGGTCACAGACAGACAGCACAGAAGTCCCTTCTTGTACTGATTTAGATCTTTTTCATGCAACAACCAAAGGAGTTTTATGCTTTCATGTTCTTCAGGTTAAATCTCACTGAATGCTTCCAAAACCTTTAATTAAAACAGGAAAGTAGATTTGAATTTGAAAGAGCCATTTATGTTTCTGGGGAGACTTTGCAGGATGAGTATTTCCCTGCATCTTTGCACAGCCTAACAAAATCTTGTTTAACATGTGATGTGGAGGTAGATTTTGGCTCCGATTCATGTCAGTAAACAGAAAATACAAGAAGAAAATGTTTAATGAAAAAGAAACATAGGAATGATGGTTCCCGTTCTTTTCACACAAATATATGTGCCTGTGTGTACGTGTATGTTTTACACCGAATAAAGCTTAATTTCACCTCAGTTAGTACCACTGTAACACACAGAATACAATTTCTTAAAGGTGCCTGCTTAGCCTGTGAATAGTTGGTTTAAAACATGAATCTTCAGTCAGCTACAGCTGCAATATTGTGATAACAAAAAATTGTGGGGTTTTGTGGGGTTTTTTGGGGCTTAACTATATTAACAAATTGTCCTTGAAACACAAAATGGGCAAATATTTTAACAAGATAATCGCTTGTGATGTATGTTCCTACGTGTTTTTTTAAAGTTTCGTAATTTCCTTTAAAAGAAAAGGTTTTGATTCTGAAATCACGATAAGATATTGGAATCAAGTTTTAGAAAACTTTCTTTGGTTGCAGCTGTGGGCTTCGTGGTGACGTATGCATTAGTCCGTGGTCGGATCGTACTGAGCTTTTGTCAGAGCCAGCGCAACCTCCGTGAACTAACGGGAATACATTTGCTGTTAAGTGTGTTCTTTACCTTACTAATTAACTGGGACTGCTCACTGGCTCAGGGTCAGCACCTGCTTAAAAGCAGTACTTGGTGACGTGCCTCGCTGGTGCTGTACTATATCCTTGACTGTTAAATACCTTAGCATGTTTTTCACTGTTTGGGTACAGTCTTGATGATTTTGTATAGCAGTTTCACTGCCTTGGCTTCAAAGCCTTCCTGTTTCTTTCCTCTTGGAATGCTTTGGATGCACTGGTGACTGGTTTTGGAAAGCAACCTTTCTCTGTCCAGGCTTCAGGAGAACCACAGCAGCAAACTTTGAAATCTTGAAACCATCAAAGCAGTTAAGAAGTGATTATGCACAAACTGTTTTTCCCACCCCACTCTTGTTTGGTGGTGTGCGAATTGCAGAAACCACACGTGGCTCTGCCCGATCACCAGTGGGTGACGTTGGCCATTCCTGTAGTTGTTTCAGTCTCATGTACACTTAAAATGAGAACGTTTAGGTGACTGGGTTTCAAGTCTTTCACTGAAGCGAACTAAAAATGGTAAAAGGAAAAAGGAGAATGGATTAGTGTGCAGCCTGATCTGTGCATCAGGGAGCTGGGCAGAGGAGGGTGGTTTGCTTTTTTGATTTTTTGGGGCAGATAAAGGACCTCACTTGGGTATAGGCTTTCTGCTTTGAATGCAATTGTTATTTTTCAGCTGTGCTAGTCCTTGCTGAGGTTTATAAGCCATTTTCAGTTAGACTGAATTTGCATGTCTGCTCAAGTACGGTGCATTGCTGTAGCAGGGACCACGAGCAGCCACGTCCTCCTGTGCTCGCAAAGGTGATGCCCAGGGAGGCTGGAGAGCGGTTTTGCTCTGCGTTTGAAAGGATGGAGAGCTTCCCCAAGCTGCTTCTGTCTTTGTGCACAGATGAGACAAGCTAAACATGGAGACAGGCCTCCTCCATGGTCTGCCAACGTTCTCGTCTTCTACCCCCCCGGCCGCTGCCAGGATGTGCTCTCCCTCAGGTTGAAACACCTTTTCCTTTCATCATCAGAGAAAAAGCAGAGCCAGGTGGAAGCAAACCTCTGTTCCTGCATCTAGGATCACACAAAGCTGAAGCATCGTACAACGGGCACAATCTTTTGGTGAGGAAGATGAGTGCTGGCCAATGCTCTGGATTCCACTAGAAAAAAGCAGCGTGTTTTTTATTGATCTCTAGCTGGCAAACAGCATCTGCCTCACTTGTGCTGGGTAAATTTTTCAGCTGGATAGTCACAGGCATTGATAACAGATAAGAGGCTGAGAGCTTGGGGAAGCCAGTGTCAACCCTGGGGTTTATAAAGCAAAGAAGGAGGGAGTGGCATTGTTTGCATTCTGGTTTTGTCTATGGCTTGCTGAGAGACAAATATACATGTACACACAAACACACAAAACACCGTTGAGAGTCTCCTCCAAACAATGTACAGTCTAAAAAAGAGTACAACAGAAAGCAAGGGAAGAAAAACCGTTATCCGTCCCATTCGATGTCTGCTGCTGCCACATCTCCACATGCAAAGATTTAGAAAGAGATTTGTGCGATGCTTGGAGCTCTTGTAATGCTGCAGATAGGCTCATAAACTGTATTTCTGCTGCTCTGTCCCTCCCAGCCCTCTTAACCCTACCCAACTGTGCCAGAAAAGCGCTGGAAAATATGGAAAGACATAGAAGCCCCCTAAGTACTGCCATGAGCCACCCGGACAGCGCTGCCTGCAGAGACCCTCCATGGCTGTTGTCTTGGGACCGGAGTGTAGATGGAGGGACTGTCACCTTCAGCTTTCCAGGCTGAGGCTTGGAGTGGTGATTAGTTGGCTGGAAGGGTTTCACCTCTTGCTGCCACACTTCCCACTTGCATGGAATTTTTTTCAACGCAGCCAGAAACGCATTGCACAGACAATGCAGGCGCGTGCCATCCTGCTCTTGGAGTCACGTAAGCCTCAGGACCTGCAGGCAATGCTAGCCACTGATGGGCAAAGTCAACCAGACTAAATCCAGCAACTCTCTCATTTCACATGGGAGATGAGCACAGGCTGTTGGCTCAAACTCGTGTCTGGAACAAAATCCCGGAATGAAACTCCCTTGGGGTCCTCTTTGGAGCTTTAATGGGGGAGAACGTGGCTCTTGCCAGCCCAGTTGCAAAGAAAGGTAACTCCGGCTCCTCATGCTGCCATGTTGCTGCAGCACCCAGAGATGCACGATTACCAGGGGTCTTTGCTTATTTTGGATCATACAGAAAACAGTGGAAATTACTATCAGGTATGATTTAGAAGTCTGGGCAAGGTCAGGGTTATTTCTGCTGGTGGAAATTATTAGAGTTCAATGCAAGTTGTTGGGAGAGAGGAAAAGCACTCAGTCCCTGGGAAGTCAGCTGTATCTGCCTGCGGCTGGGATACGACCTGCAGCATTTTTATGGTGGTTTAATAGAGAATCTGTTGCTTAGATGAGTTTTTATTTAGTGGTGAAATCTTACTATACTTGCCATAAGATGGAGAGCGATGCTGTAAGGAGCAGAGACACCAAGTCATAGGCCATGTTGGTTACATCTCCTCTCCACCCCATGGCCTGGGAACAACTTGAATTGAGACTGTTGGGTTCCCTGAAGCACTGTGTGTCTTGGCAGGTCGCAGGACAGAGCTGCTGCTGTGTGGAGCTGCTTGCAGGCGTCATAGGTGAGGGAGCACTGAACACAGTCAGCTATAAATGCAGACAAGAACAAGTTATGTCAGTGCCAGTTCCACTAGATGTCTTTAAAGGCCTGGTTAGAAAGCACAGATTGCTACTGCTGCTGTCAAAAATGGATCGCTTTTGCAGTGTATGCAAGGAACTACTTGCATCCCAACTTACTGTTGTGCAATGCACACCGTCTTCTCTGGCTTTGATCTAGCAATAGATCCCGACAGCCCCTATTGATGTGCAATTTATTTGACATCCAAGATGTGTCGCCTATGTGACTGGGCAGAATTAAATTCCCAGACTTTGAAATAAATACAATTGAGGTTGTATAAAGGATACACCAAACTGAACACAGATAGTGTTGCTTTGGATTGAAAACAAATCAGGGGGATGAAGGGAAGCTGAACTTTTACAGTGTCTTAATTTTAGTTTGGCATCTCACAAACTTTAGACGACCTAGGGAAGATGGTCCATGATGCAAGAGACAGGGACCAGGGAATGTCTCGGGATCTGTGCGCCAGGAAAGGGAGGACTGCTGATGGGTGGTATCTGTGAGTGGATATGTGCTAATGTGGCAGATGAAATTTAGTGATGACAAATGCAAAATAATGCATGCAAGGAAAACGAACTGTAATCATGCATTTACATTGATAGGTCCTAATTGCACTATTATCACTCATAGAAGAGCTCTTGGAGTTGTTGCAGAGCATTCGCAGAAACAGCAGTGTGGTACTCGACTGGAGGAAGAAAGGCAAACTGAATATTAGGAATGGGTAGGAAGAAATCAGGAAGCAGAATTTAAACAATCACAGCATCAGTTCAGATCTCTGGTGTGCTTACATCTTGCATGCTGAACACAGTCGGGTCACCCCATCTCAGAATGGCAGGCAACCTGGGAAAAAGTTACAGAGACCTATGCAACAGCTTCCATATGTGAAGAGAAGAAGTAGATTAGGACTATTCCTTTTGGAAAAGAGATGGTGTAGGGGTAGATGTGGCAGAAGCCTATAAAATCATGAATAATGTGCAGAAGGTGAATAGGGAATGATTGTTCACCATACCTCATTATCAAAGAACTAAAGGTAATCAAATGAGATGGCTTTTAATTTGCTACTCGCTAAATAAAAAAGATCCAAATGACTTCTAGGATCTGAGGTGGAAGACACCTGGGGTTTCTTTAAGAAACTAAAACTGGCAGTAGTGTGCGACTCAAGCAAATGAGAAGAAAAGAATCCCAGGACCTAAGTGGATTAAAAAAAAATCACCTCAAGAAATTAATTATGAGTATGTAGAGAGTCTACAAGTATTAGGAAAATCAGATCAATAACGACTTCTTGGTCTTAGAGGTTATGGGAGTAATAAGTGAATTGACCTCAAGGAGGCTGGAGGAAGGACCTGTGGGTACTTCGTCTGTGAAAGCTACAAAGGGAAGATGGAGGAAGCAGACTTCTATGCACTGTTATTGGAGTTGAGATTAAGGATAATTTAGGTATCATCCTTAAAAATAACCAATAACTTAAAAGTAGTGCTTTGCGTCTTTTTCAACAATTATAGGATTATATATGTGGGCTGAGACCAGGGTCTGTCAAGCTTCATCTGTTCTCCCACAAATGTCCCGAAGAGAAGAGAGACAGGGCAGGTGTATCCCATGCTGCCTGATCCCTGACACTTTCCAGCCTTCATATGCTCCACTTCTTTAATGAATGTGGGTATACGTAAGAGAGACCTAGAAGACTGAGAACATAAAAATGGCAATTCCCACAGATAAAGAGGAAGCATGACTGTAGTTGAAATAACTGGATGGTCTGGATACAGGAACCACAGAATAGGATGACATTCAGTAATACAAGATGCAGATGTGTAACTGGATTTATAACAGCTTGTTTGTCTCTAAACCAGGAACACATTGCCAGCAACTGGTGAGGAGCACTTGAATCTATTTGCTCAGGCTTTGCCCTGTGTGTCAGCCCTAAGAAAGGCAGATGTGGTCCTAATCATACCAAGAGCAGGCTTCCTAGCACGGCTAAGGGAGGATCAGCAGGCACTGAGATCAGCAGCGGGCACTGGGGCAACCTTCTCTGCAGCTTTGTGAGGAGGATGGTGGTTCACGTTCGTGAAAGAGTAACTCAGCTGAAACAGGTTTAGGGATAGCTCTGAGGCTGAGTGGGACAGAGAAAAACCTGTTTCCTCTCTCTCTGCTCCTGGAAGGAGTCAGACTGCCCGGAAGGCGGTTTTCACCGATTCAAAGGGGCAGATTTGTCAAGGCAGAAAGGCCATCAGAGATATTATTGCAGGTGTCTGTTAGTTCTTTTGTTCGTCAGAATAATCATAAACGATCTGGCTGAGATGGTGTGTAAGCAGGTCGCACAGTTTCTCAGCAATACTAGTACAGTATTACGGAGACTGTCTATAAAGAATTGTAAAAATTATACCAAGTGATGGAGGTATGAAATGCCAGGTAGATAAATGTAAAGTAAACTGTATATTGAAAAAAATAGCTTTTACCTTACATGCCCTGTAAGTGATGCTGAGCTAGTTACCATCATTCCGGAATGAAATGAAGGAGTTAAGAGCTCTGTGAGTATGTGAGTATGTCAGCTCTGTGCTCCCAGGGGCAAAACCGAAAACCCGAGCCGAAATGGAATGTTAGGGTTTATTAGGAAGAGAGAACAAAACAGAGAAAATTCACAATCTCACTATATAAATACATTCTAAATAAATCTTGAATGTGCAGCTGTATCTCTGCCCCCTCTGCTGTACCTCAAAGGATGTATTCGAATGAGAAATGATGCAGAGAAGGTAACAGTAAAAAGAAACCGGATTATTATCCGATTATTTATTATATATTTATGATATTAGTAAAAGATTACATCATTTGGTAAAGATAAAGATTGCAAGGACAATCAAAAGACTGCTTCTGTGTGAGGAATTATTGAATAAGCTAAAGCTCTTCAACCTCAAAAGGAGACACAGCAGAGGGGGTGTCAAGGGCTTGAAATCGTGAGTGGTATGGAGAAGGTGACACAAGCATGATTGTTCGCTGTTTTTCCACTATGCAAGTTTTAGCAATTGAAAAGGTCAGGTAGCACACCAAAGGATGTACTTTTTTTACGGAAAGCGTAGCTAAACTGTTTCTCTCCTGGCCAGAGGATGCTGCAGATGCCAAAAGGCTGGTTGGTATCCACAGCAGCTTAAACTCAGTCATGAAGGAAAAAATAATCAGTGGCTATTAAGCACAAAGATATAAACTCAGTTTCAGGTCCTTAAACCACCGGTTGTGGGAAGCTGGGAGATTATGTCAGGAACTATTACCAGGTGCTCATTTGAGTCTTCCCAAGTCAACTGCTAAGGGCTGCTGACAGCAGAGAAGATGCCGAAGAAGGTCGACCTTGGGTCTGGCCCGGTAGAGCTGTTCCTGGGGTTGTGTATTTCAGTGGGGAACTAGATCAACTTCTTTTGCTTAGGCAAGCAGAGCACATTCCCTAGAAAATACTGTCTGTTTATAAAAGCACCTGGAGGTACACATGAGGGTGAAAGGAGAGCTGTCTTGAGCTGGAAGACAGTGCCTGCATGAGAACCGATGGCATAAGTTGGCTGGGAGTAAATTTGTGTTGGAAATCACAAAGTGGCTCCTAACCCTAGAGGGTAGCAAGATTCTGCTAGAAATAGGACTTGGTCAAGCTGGAACGTGTGACCGTGGAATTCAGTGAGGATCTGAAGGTGGTGCCTTCCCATCCTGGGGACCTGTATTCTGCATATCAGTTTAAGATGACAAAATAACCCAGTTTAGGGGAATGAGTTATTCAAGTTTTTATATCAAGTTATTATATCAAGTTATAATGCTTATCATAGGGATTCGTGTTAGAGCTGGTCCTATTTAACATTTAACAGCAACCTGGAAGAAAGACATGGTGTCATAGCGGTCACATTTGCACCGCCCCTTATTTGGGGAGGTTTGCAAAAGAGAAGGATATAGAGGAATTTTTAATAAAAATGAGAAATATGAGAAATAACCCTAAGCTCATGTGGACTGTATACCGAAGAGGAAAAATAGAAAGTGCTGGTTTGGCCCCGGTAACACAGGCCTGTGAGCAGAGTGGAACGGTACATTACGTGGATGTTTCCAGAGCACCTTGGCAACAGGAGAGTGATTGTGAATTTGACCATAAGATTTGGCATTTTTGTTCTCAAGTCCATGAGGCCAACTTAAAACTGTTTTGTTTTTTTTCTGGCTTGGAGGATGCATTCCATTCATATTTCCAAGCTGTGTTTCTCAGTTAATAGAACTGCAGTTTTCTCCTTTTAAAAAAATAAAAGGGTGTGTGTGCATCAGGATATCTCTTATAGTCGCAAGACTTCAGGAATGAGGGGCAATGGTACCCTGAAAAGTACCAATGGTCAAAGAATTTGTCCGTGCATGTGGAGATATCTTATTTTACAAGGAGGTACTGTACCCTCTTCAAAGCTGGTAAGCCAGAGTTGGACTGTTTGCACATTGGATGCTCATGAAAAATGTCCACGAGGAAGTGTTTTCTGGACAGAACCTTAACTTCAAGGAAAATGTAGACCCAAGGGAATTGTGATCAAAATCCCATCTACCTGCGGTAATAATAAATTGTGCGAATAGATGAAGGTTGTGGCTGTTGGAGGGGAGTGCTCTGTGTGAGAGAGGGTGTAACAAGGTGTGAAGCTGTGGCATTAAGACAACAGTGGATGGGCTGCCTCAGAATTCCTTATGCAGATATCTGTATGTGAATTCCTGCGGGAGAAGTGATTATTTTAGATGTGTTGTGGAGCAGACAGCTGAGATTTGGCTGCAGGACCAGTCTTCCACTGGATGGGATGGGGAGGGTTAGCAAAGTAGCCGTTGAATATTTCCTATCACCAGGTTTTAAACTTTATCAAATGACAGTTGACATTAGTAACAAAGTATGGAGATGGCCAGGTCCTGATACTGCTTAAAGTACCACTCTAATGATCAGTTTAACTTGGGAAATTTAGGTTGGGGGACTCGCCTCTGAGAATGTGAGATGGGCTGAAGCCGTGAAGGACTTCAAAAGGCAACAGAGCACCTTGTGTGGAGATGTCTTGCTGATCACGGCGTTCATCTCCTACCTGGGTTACTTCACCAAGAAATACCGTCAAGACCTCCTGGACGGAATCTGGAAGCCGTATTTGCACCAGCTAAAAGTAAGCCCCGATTTCCCTGAAAAGCCGTGGTTACTTGAATTAACATGGCCATAAATTCTGATGTCCACAGGGGATCCCCCAACTGAGGGGCATCCCTGTGTCCCCACTGAGTTGGATTGAGGAGCGGCATGTAGCCATACTTGATTTACTCCTCTCTGGGGAAGATGTTGTGGTGTCTTTGCTCCATGCAAGTGACACAGTTCTTCCACTTACAGAGGAAAACCCCCGATGCAGCAGCCCAAACGTGGAGCCCAGTAGCAGTGCTGTGGGATCTTAACCAGGTGTCAGGGATGGCCTAGGAGGGGGGAGGGAGTATGGAGAAAGAATTGGTTGGAGCAGGCAGCACTCACTGCCAGCTCTCTGGTAGGCTTGGAAAAACTCCAGATGGTTCTTCACACTGGACACAAGCTCTGTTCATGCTGGCCATGCCTCTCAGCTGGTTTTACCCATGTCTTGTTGTTTAGACCAGATGGAGACTGTCATTCTTCAAACTTGTTTAATGTTTTACTAGTTTTTAACAGGTCCTCTCATGCATCAGTAAATGCAAGTGCTCGGTGTTCTGCAGGATTGAGCTTTTGCACATCCTTAAGTAACTGGATGTTATAAATCCTGGTAAAATGTCAAGAAGCTTTTAAATAAGGTTGCAACAGAGTAATGCCAAAATCAAAATGCTGCGAAAATCACAAGTTCCTTAGGATGAGAGAGGAAAAACTTCATTCTGCATTTCTTAATACTAAGCCAAAAAAATTAGTTAAGAAAGGCAATGCTGTTCCAAAAACGACCTGACTCTGTGCTTAGACGTTTCAAGGAAGTGCCTGTATTTCTAATGGGAAATTAAAGGCCCATCCTGCTCAGGCAACTGACACAGATAACTTTCTGGTTGTCACACCCAGAAATGGCTTCCCATGTCAGAGAAGTGTTTCTGGAACTGCTAATGCTGTTTCTCAACACAACAGCAGGCTTACGAGGGTGTTAATTATATTCTTCCAAGCCGTCATCTCAGAGAGCTCGTACGCGGCAGGGTGCGATCTGAGCCTGCTT
The DNA here is from genome assembly GCF_000687285.1 of Phaethon lepturus. Taxonomy (NCBI): domain Eukaryota; kingdom Metazoa; phylum Chordata; class Aves; order Phaethontiformes; family Phaethontidae; genus Phaethon; species Phaethon lepturus. The sequence goes on from NW_010545683.1 coordinate 16,805, forward strand.
GGCTGGTCTGCGGTCCTTCGGGCTGCTTCATGCTCTGCAGGCAAAAGTCTTTGGGTTGCTTGGGTAATTCGGGTTCATTCACAACAGGATTGGAAAACACTTAATACTAGATTAAAACTATCCTGTAGAATGGGAAGCCACTGCTAAATATGACTTACCAGGTTTTGTTCTTGAAATACTTCCCTTGCTCATCTCTGGAATACGTTGCATGTCGCACTCGCTGCTTTGCGCCAACACACTAGGAAGCATTTCTCCTTTCCTCCCAGGTGCCAATTCCTGTAACGCCGTCCCTCGATCCTCTGACCATGCTGACAGATGATGCTGATGTAGCGGCGTGGCAGAATGAGGGCCTGCCAGCTGATCGGATGTCCACTGAAAATGCCACCATCCTCACCAACTGTGAGCGCTGGCCCCTCATGGTGGATCCCCAGCTGCAGGGTATCAAATGGATCAAAACAAAGTATGGCGAAGACCTCCGAGTGATCCGAATTGGGCAGAAGGGGTAAACATCTGCCTCATCGCGTAATAATACCTTTTAATGCTTATCTGCCTGTCGTGTTTGATGAACAGCATCTATTTAACTGCAACCATCTAAGCCAATTACATTGAGGGAAACCCTCAAAAGTATTTGCGCATTAGCTGCTTATTCATTACCAAAATGATAGAGATTTCTCATTAAATAGAGGGTCTGTTTAGTGCTTGGCTCAGTTACCATAGAAACTCCTCTGAAACTGAGAATGGAGAGCGCTGTGTGCTGGAGGCTGAGCTATGCGTAGGACTGTGGCATCCTCCATCGGGCTCGTCTTATGTGTTGTGTCCTGACCCGCTTTCACCCAGGAGGGCGGGCAGGGCTTCCTGCATCTTGGAAGAAGAGAGAGGGCCTGGGCATGGAGGGTGAAGCTGCCATGAGGGTCACCATGCCCTGAAGACCAGCTGGACTAGCTCTGCTCCCGCACACCAGCCAGGAGGTTCTCACTGCAGCAACCCTGCATTGATCTGGCTAAATCTTTTATGGGAAGGCTTTTCTGCTCCTGGCTCTTAACTCCGGTCAGCGCACAGACCAGTCTTCTGCTATCTCAGTTTGCATGTATTTCTACCCGCTAGTGAGGAGTCCCCACTGGGATGGAGCAGACCCAGAGTCAAATCCCTGCTTGGGTATGAGTGCAGAGATTTTTTTTTTAGTACAAAGCAAAGCATTGGCAACAAGCGAGAGTGACCCACGCTCAGCACTTGCAAATTCTTGTAAAGTTGTAGATGTCTTGCAGTTGCCCAGGTTGTTTTGCTGGTGATCCTCTGCTTTCCTCATAGAAAATAGTAAGAAGTTATTAGATTTAATCTCATGTGGGATGAAGATAGAGCTTATTTTTCATTGGAGTATATTTCTGTTTCCTGGCCAACCTGGTCACCGTGCCTTGCAGTTATTCAAAGCAGTCTGTGGAAGCGTAAGGATCCCACAGGAGACGCATAAATACCTCCAGGATGGAACAAGAGGAATAGATCCTGTAACATTCATATGCTGCCATTACAGTTTGCTGTGCAAAGGCAGCATCTCTTTTTTCCGTCCCTCCCTGGCCACACACCAGGCTGGCAGGTACTCTAAGAGGGGAGCTCAGTGTGTTGCTGTGATGTCCCAGGGCCCTTGGCTAAAAGCATCATTCACTGCCCCATTACAGTAAATAAAAGAGCGTTTCATCGTTTGGATAATGGTGCTGCTTTGTTTTCAACAACTGCTTTAAAGGCTTTAAACCCACCCCCCTCTCTCCTTCAGGAAAGAGCCATGTGAGCAGCTTTGGGGTCATCTGCTGTCATCTCTCTGACTGTTTCTTTGTATAAAATATTCCTGGACTCAGAAAAACGGGGGCTGCTGATCAAGGATAGTGTTTGCATGGTGTCAACATCTTCCTTTAAAGGTCGAGCCTAAAGGTCACTCTGAACTTCTTGTCTTAGGTCTTTCTATCACCTCTTGAGGTCCCAAACTCTCTAGCTTAGACGATGAACCTAGGTTCTAGCCAGTGGAGTTGGAGTGATTCAGTGCAACAGTGATGGTGTAACAGCACCAGGAGCATCCTCACTGCTCGCCCAGGGCCCTTCTCTCCTCTTTGCAGAGAAGTAAGTTGTATGAAGTGCAGAGTGGCCCTGAAGGAGAGAGCACAGGCGCTTGACCCTGCCCTTCCTGACACAAAGCATCCCGACGCAGAGCATCCCTCTTTCACAGTTAGGCACTGGGCAAAGGTGTTCAGTTCCCTCGTCAGGAAAGCAGCTGTCCTAAACATGATCCTAAACCCTGGGCAAAACGGACCCAAAACCTGCTCTTCATCCTTGCTTTTGTGCAAAATTAACTGCACCAGTGGGTTCTGGGGGAAAGAAAGTATTTGCTAAAAATACCTCCAAGCTGTCCCATCTTTGTTCTTTGATGTCCATGCTCTTTTCTTGAGGAAGAAGACACAGTTATTATTGCTTGCCCTTGGGAGGTCTGAGACCTGATTCTCTCTGTTGGACAGCCAGAACTCTGCCAATGCCACTTTCTGTACCATATGTTGGCAGCATCTTACTCCTCTTTCTCCCTCGCAACTGCTGGCATGTGTGTGTGGCTGCCATCGCAGCGTGGAGCACCCCTCTGTCCCCATCGCTTGCTGGAAAGCATTACCCCCAGCCTCGCTGCGGCGGGTATCAGTGCTGTTTCCCACAGGTACCTGGACACGATGGAACGAGCCCTGGCTGCAGGAGAACTGGTTTTGATTGAAAACCTGGAGGAATCCATGGACCCAGTTTTGGGGCCGTTACTGGGGCGAGAAACAATCAAGAAAGGAAGGTGAGCTTCGGGGAGGTTTAATGGCATGTGTGAATGGGTTCCTTGTGCTGTTGCGCTTTCTGTTTCTGACCTCTAATTGTGGGTGTTCATCCACAGCAGCACAAACACCCTGCCTTCAGAAGTGAGGGCATTTTAAATCAGACGGCCACAGGTAATTCAGTCATAGGATGGCTTTGAAATAAACCCACATTTTTAATTGTGTTAGAAAGCGTCATTCAAACCTCATGTAGAAGAGAGACCTGTAATTCTGCTTTTGTACAGTGACCTTGGTGTCCGCAGTTGGCTATCCTGACACTGAATTATTACTGAAATAGCTATTGCTGTTGTGAAGAAAAAGTGACCTTAAATTTTAGCAAACACTGCACACTGCTTAGGAATACAGCTACAGGTTTAAGCATAAGAATATGTAAGTGTTTCTTAATGAGGTCAAGTTCTTCATGGCAGCTGCTGATCACCCTCGAGCCGAGAGGAGGTCAATGAGGGGCAGCCAGGGAGTTCACTTTTTCCTTTTTTCTGTACATAAAGTAAAATAAGCACATTTTTAGTGTGTGCTCAAATAATGGCAGCAAATAAAACCTCGTGCTCAGCGCTGAACTTGATTCAGGGACTCTTTTGATGTTGTTTCGCTGGCTTTCGCAGAGTGGAGGCATCTGCCTTTAGAAGGATACGCGTCATTCGGGCTTTTAAAAGCCTCTGCCACCGACAGCTTCGCTGCTCGCGGGAGCCCGGCGTGGGCTGACCTCTGTGCCGGCTGCAGCGCCTTGCAGTGCAGTCCTGCTCTCGGCTTTGTGCAGGAAATAACAAAAAGCCTGTGAAGCTCTGCCTTTCACATTCCTTAAGTTCTTTGAGGACCATTTCCTTAGTTGCCTAAAATATCCTAAGGTGAGGTAAACTGCTGGGAACAGCAATCTATCTGGAAGGTTTGCAAGGGAAAACATCATGAAAAGGGTGGCTGGTTGTGGGTTCAGCTGCAGGATGGAAGAGAAGGATCATTTCAGAGGGGTTGATGGTCCCAGTGAAGGGGATTGAAATGTTTGAAAACGGAGATGGGTTTACAGCAGGGGTGGTGGGACTCCTGAGCCCCCCTACAGTGAAAAACTTGGTCATGCCTTTTTGGGACTGTATGTCTCTGCTCTCAAATCTCCCTGTGAGATCACGTGTTTCTTAAGAAACAGAAAATAAGTCATAAATCAAGTAAAAAGTCCCTGGGTTTAGTGTTTTCCAGAACATGAGCCCAGAGCCTACAGGTAGATGCTGATAGTCCCAGAGCAAGAAGGTTTTTTGAAGTCAGGGCTCTCGGCAGCACTTCTGGTTGCTGCTGCGAGCTGCGTGCACTGTGTGATTTCTCTCTGCCTCAGTTTCACAGCTGTAAAAGCAATCGAGGTGGCAAAGAGGGAACTTAGTGAGCTGATGTTTGACTAGAAAGTGTGTTCAAATTCCCCCGATCACACCACTGTTCCCATAACAGTCCAGCTGCATCCCTGAAAGCATTTCAAGTTTCTTTTTTCCTCTGGTTCCCATGAGCTTTGTTAAACTTGGGTTCAGAGTATGTTGATTCCTGGGATCTCTGTAAGTTCGAGGCTTAATGCCAGAAATGGAGAACAGGAGAAGGTTGGGTTTGCCTGAGTATTGTTACCTCCCAGGAATGGCAACCAGCCTCCTCACTAATGCGACCACAAAGTTGGCCTGATCTGAGCCAACAGAGTAGGCAATTTTAGCTGTGGCTAATTAAAATCTCAATGCTGAGAGGCTTTTTCTCCATGTAATTCCAACTTCAGGTAGAATACAGTCCCTGTAAAAAGCAAGGAGGATTCATGGTTGAACTGGCCATCCTGCTGCTGGAAACCGTAGCAGGATCCAAAATCCAGGGGCAATTTTCTAGGGTTTTTATCCTAAATCAGAAGTGATTCAGGTGTGTCCAATTTTAAATACTTTTTGCTTCAATAGTGATTTCTGTGTGAAGAGTGCAAAGTCCCATCCTGGTAGATGCCATTGACTGATACCACCATTAGTCTTTGGGTGAAGCATCCTGGAAGAGACGTGTGCTCATGCTCCTTTTGCTCTCATGTCAGGTACATTAAAATCGGGGACAAGGAGTGTGACTTCAACCCCGCTTTCCGTCTCATCCTCCACACAAAGCTGGCAAACCCGCATTTCCAACCTGAGCTGCAGGCACAGTGCACCCTCATCAACTTCACCGTCACACGAGATGGCTTGGAGGACCAGCTGCTCGCGGCGGTGGTCAACATGGAGAGGCCTGACTTGGAAGAGCTTAAGGTCAGTAGCTGGGCATTTACACTGGGAGCGTGTATAAATAATAATAATGACAATAATAATAATAATAATAATAATTAGTGTAACTGTAATTTAAAACAAATCTTATTTCATGTGCAAGGTTGCAGAGATTGCTGAACTCATCACAAAATCAGAAGATTTCCCTTGAATGACAAACATTGAGGAATTGGTTTTTTCAGTCTTTTGTTTTCTTGGTATTTTGGGAACACTTAAACTGCAATTTCAAGTTTTTCTCCAAATATTTGTGTAAGAATCTCTCTGTTTTCCTGCTCCTCTTGGAAATGGAAACTGAGATTCTCATTACATCAGTTTTTTCTGGACTTCACAGGTTTAATGTTGGTGGTAGTATTAATCTCACTTAATTTTAGGCCGTTATTTTATAGGGTTCCCACTGTAAATATTGTGAGGCTGGTAATTAAATTTTTCTGTACCGGTTCTTCCTCCCACTTGCTTGTAACAGGCCAAAATGTTCTCTCTCTGTTTTAATAAGTATGGCTCCAGTTTCAAGATTTTTTTTTAAAGAAAATCCTTTGTTCTAATGGCACATTTAACAATGTAATGAATATGTATAATACTAAATATTTACTGAGAGTGGGAATAAATTTACTGCACATGTTCAGTCAGGCCAGGCCAGTTTTGTAATAATCTTTTCATTTAACGAGGTTCTAAAGTATGTTAGCTGTGCAGCCTTAATGATGCGTTTAGTTTTAACCGGGCTCGTGCGCTAACGAGCCAAAAGATGGCGTCAAAAATACATAATGAACTGATGTAATGTGTAAGCCACGGCTACCTCGCTGGGACCAGGAGGGACCCAAAGCCCCTCGACCAGCCACCCCCCGCACACGCCCGGCACTGGGCTGCAAGTGCTACGAGCAGCCGCTTGGCTGGTTTGCGCTGGAGGGGGCTGGGGGTGACGACGAGCCGCGCAGTGCTGTCGGCAGCTGTTAAGGGCCGGTCCTCTTCGCCTCGGCTGCACGGCTGCTCATGGTTGCTGTCACGATAAGAAAGACAGATTCAATATAATGTGCAGCCAACAAATCCACAATTAGGCTCTGAAAATTAGTAACTCACGATGGGCAGCGCTTGCCTCCCATGCGGTGGAAGAACTGTGTGTTAGAAAACAGTGAAAACGATGTGAACCCGGGAGCGCATCTTTGGGAGACCCTGCTGCTTCAGGGCGGGCGTGCTGCGGAAGGAGGAGGTTGGGCACAGGACCGGGGAAATGTGTCCCCGGGTGCCAGCTGTGCCACCAGCTGTGGGGGACATGGGGCTGTAGTCTCACTTCAGAAAGCACTAAGCAGATACACATTGGTGTGGGATGTAATTTTCTTTTCCTTTAAGAACATTTAAGACCTTTTCTCTATATCACCACAGCAAGATAACACCAGAGCCCACTATCTCTCCTCTCCCTCTCATCTACTTCCCTCCTGCTACAGTCCTGCTGTCCCAGCAGATATCAGGGAGAAAACCAGTCTGATATTCAAGATGTTCTGCTGGATGGGGAACAGTCAGTTAAAAAACTCTTTTCCCTGCTGGGATAAAAGCAGAGACTTGTCTCCTTAGACATGCTGAGGGGCGCTGGCAATGGCTGCAGGCGCGCTGACCTCCGTGGATGACCGCTGGCCAGCGGCTCCGTATCTTCTTCTGCCCCTGGTCTATTTGCTGATGTGACAAAAGCCCCTGGGGCTGTTATCTGATAGCTGGGGGGGCCTTCTTGAAGACACAGATTTGAATCTTTGGATTCCCCAAAGGAATGGCCACTTCTCTAGGTGAGTTTTAATCCATCCTCCCTACGCTGGGACAAAAGGGACAGGCGTTTGGTGTCTGGGGAGGGGCCAGGGCTCTGCCTCGTGGGCAGATGGAGGTGACTCCTGCAGTACTGCACAGTAGTTACTGAGCTCAAAATCTTGTTATGGGCAAAGATGGAGCACACCTTATATGTGTAGCCCAGAATTTATTGTTAATAACCTAACCAAAATTAATCGAACAGCTATTACTGGTCCAGTTATGGTAACACTAACATTTTAAAAATATTTTCTCAACACAATCCATTTCCATAATATTTTCCTTCATTGATTCCCAGTTATTCAGTCTTTCTGTTCCTTCTTATCTTTGAAGCTGTCTTTATCTGATTCACAGCATTGCACTCCCGTTACGATGGGTGCTCAGAGTCTGAGACCACATTTGCACTCTACTATAGTTTGGTTCTAGGGACAGATCATCCATCCAGAATAACTACTTGCTCTGACTCCAAATTAAAGCCAGTAGTGACCTGGCTGTTAGAAAATCACAGCTAAGAGAAGCTGAAACCAATTTAGGCCAAGGCAAGCAAAGCCAAGTCCTGAGACCTTCCCCCTCAGGTCAGTACAAACCCTCTGGCCTTTAGTCCCTTTTGCAATTGCCTTTCGCAAAGGATGACCGTGGTCCATGTGCTGGTGGTGCTGCCTGTGGTCCACGTAGTCTTACCAGGGCTGGTTTCCAGTATCTCCCACCTTCATCAGACTTCACTGTTTAGACTGAAATGTCTCAAATGACATTTGCCTCAGAATCATTGCCTATTTAGTGCTGAGAACAGCCTTAGGAAATAGTATTTTGTCAGTTGCGTTCCAAGCTATAGGTGGATAAATCATGAGTTAGGATCCTGCCTTGCTGATTCAGTAGGTAAAGCGTGTGTGAAAGTCCCTGCACATTTAGGCTGTGTTGAGGTCCTTCAGGAAAGAAAGTGCTCTGCAGGAGTGGACTGAAAATACAAGGACTTTTTTTTTTCTGATTTGTGATGTTAAAATAATACAATAAAACCAGCAGAAAGGACAAGGAGAGAAAGGTGGCTACTGTGGCTGAGCTAGGAAGGGGTTGGTAGTGGATCCTGCAAAACTGGCCTGTAGCTCTGCTGAACTTTTTATTTTAATGCAACAAAATTTTGAAGGCTCTCAGAGTAACCTGTTTCCCAGAAGCAGCACTGTTATATATCAACTGTGAAATAACAGATAATGAGCTCCGCTGCAGAAATGAGAAATTATGACCTTGCTGCTGCCGAAAACAATAGCATGATAACTCTGCAACAGATGCAGGCTGTGGCAGAGAGTAGAGCATAGTATGCACTTCTAAGGGTGTGTTTCAGAAATCGTGTGGTGATTACAAGTTACTGGAGCAAAAATCACACGCATCCTCATTAATAACTCCAGGGCTTACAGTCCATGGTCTGAAATAATAGCTTGCAAAATGTCATTTTTCAAGGCATGCTATGCTTGAATGACAGGAACGCACAAAATTAGCCATGTTAGTTTTCTGTTTCAAGACTTGTAAAATATTTACCACCATGGGCAAACTCCTGTGTGTAATGCCTACAGAATAGGCCTTTAAAAACAACCATTTATAGCTGAAATACCAATAAAAACCACGCTTCGGTGCACACTCTGCTGAATACTTGGGTTGACATTAACATGGAATGAGTGTGTGTACAGCAAGTATATGAAATTTCAGCCCAAATATTGGAAGATGACTTATTAATGAAAGACTTAGTTAATCTGCTTGAAAAACTCTGACAACAGAGCAAATAGTTCTGCCTCCCTTATGTGTTGTACTATTGGAAGAGACATAAGTTCACATTTCCCATTTCTGGGGCTCTTCCAGACCCTGTAGGTGGTTGAAAGGTGTGGGTATGTTTTCCAAAAACTGTCTTTGGAGCATTAAATCACTTGGTTTATGACACTGAATCTGTCATGTGCCAGTCGACGTGGCCCAGAACTTGTCTCAATTCCACATGCATCATGTCTGCTACTTCATGGACCTTGCTATTTTTTGCAAGGCTATAAAACACTCTTTTGCAAGTTACTTGAATTTCTGAGTTGTGTCACTTAAATACAGTATGAGGATTTAAAACTGCATCACACAGCAATGTTTTACATATCAGGGTGTTAGCGATTGACTTCATTTATGTAGAGAATAGTCACCAGGCTCGTATCTTAGTAGCATCCAAATCAGATGCACAGCTTTTCCACAGGATGTTTTCTGTGGTAGTGCTAAAAATAGGCATTCACAATAGGACCATATAGTGGAATAACATAATATACCTGACATCCAGGAAAGATGCCATTTCCCTGAGCAAACACATAGAATAAGGCAATCACATTTCATGGGAGAAAGCCTGTTCTGGAGGATCGGTTCAAAAAGGAGCCAGATGAGAGTCTTTGTTTCCACCATGAACAGCATTAATGACTTGTATTTCTGCAGAAGAGAGGGAAGTAGAACAAGTGTCTGGGGAGAACAGAGAGAACAGAACAACAACAGAAATTGGAAGAATTTGCACTATAATTCAGAAGCTCTGCCCTTGAGCCAAGACGGTTGTTACTGGTCTGTATCTGCTTGGCCATCTTTGTGCTGAGTTTGCAACTCCCCGGGCAGGGGGACAGCTTCTAGCACAGTAAGCCACTGGTCCCAGTGAGATCTCGAGGCCAGAATACAAACAGGAGCAGCAATTAAGTGAGGCTGTGACTTTGCCCTTAGTTCTGAGCCTGAGATGCATTGTGGTAATTTCTGGACCCAAGTGGCCTTGGGGTTGTTTTTGCCATCAGGTTTTAACCCCGTGGTCCTCATTGCTGGTGTGACCATTGTTGGTATGTGCAAGTGCAGAGGTTCACCAGGAGGGGTGAGAAGCAGCAGGGACTATCCAGGCTGACTTGAGCCCAATGACTAGATACTTCTAAGATGAAGATGCAGGATATATGTTTGAGATGAGGGATGAAGGTCTTTTCCTCCTGATTCATTTCCAGAATTTTAATACATTCCTAGTGAAAGGGTTCAGTTATCCTGGTGCTTTCTGTGCTGTTCAAGGTTTCTCTGAGTTGATGGCTTGTTGGATATATAGTGAACCCCAGAGCTCTGCCCATGCCCAGGAGTCACAGAGAGCAGGAGGAAGCAATAGTGGACTGTGGCAATTGTCACTGAGAAACCTGTTCCCACGCGAAGGTGGCTAATCTTTACTTTCCTGCGTGTTTTGTGACTAAAACTTTCTGAATTTATTATTTTCAGTCAGATCTCACAAAGCAACAGAATGGATTCAAAATCACCTTGAAAACGTTAGAGGACAACTTGCTCTCTCGGTTGTCATCAGCATCTGGGAACTTCCTGGGAGACACAGCATTGGTGGAGAACTTGGAGATCACTAAACAGACAGCTGCAGAAATTGAGGAGAAGGTACAAAGACCGTGGTAGCCTAGAGAAAAGCATGTGTGTGGTGTTATCTTTAAGGATTTCTGTGTGGAACATAACTTCTTTACTCTGTCCATCTCTGCCCCTTCTGCTGAGCAGAGAACAGAAAGTGTATAAACTGAAGTGCTCTCTGTTCTGGACAGCTTCAGGCCATTTAGTTCTTTGGAGCTTTTGTATGCTAAATGGCCTATTTAAGACCAAGAGGAAATGTCAGTGTTGGATGTAAAGACAATAAAATTTACACACTGTATCAAGGCAGCTCTAAACTGTTACAGCGTAATCCTGAATACTTCCTCACATTAAACTTGATTTTAGTACTGACTAGGGACTGGAATCTGTTGAATTTGCAGTCTCAAGAAAATCTGCAAGAATTTGGGTATTTCATATCCTTCCATTCCTTAAAGTATAAATCAGCATTTGTACTAGCTGTGCATTGCCACCTACCTACTTCACTTTGCTGGCTAGGTGGGGTTGGTTAAATGCACAGTGGTTTTCCCCTGCCACTGGGGGAACTTGAGAGGTGCGGTTGTCATGCCAGGATTACAAATAGGACTCCTGTATGGCCATTGTCAACTCTGCAGTCACACAGAATCACAGAATCACTAAGGTTGGAAAGGACCTTCAAGATCATCAAGTCCAACCATTAATCCAGTGCCACCATGTCCCCTAAACCATGTCCTGAAGTGCCACATCCAGTCCTTCCATCTTCACAGCCCACACTTCTCCTCCTCCAGCCCACTGGCCTGTGCTGCCTGGATAGTTACTCATGTGCTGGGGTCGGGCTGGAACTGCATCTCACTTCCCAGCACGGTAGCTCTGGTGACTAAGGAACTAAGCAATCCTCCACACTAAAAGTTGGAATTATTTCTGCTAGCAGTTAATTGTACATAGGACGCATTCAGCTCTCTAAGGAGGGCTTGCTTGAACCCCCAAAGGGAATGTTGAAGGGATGTTTTTTGACCTGGCAAGCTTGACATCTCCCTATTGAAGTAGGCGTTCTTGAAGTGCTTCAATTTCTAAACAAGTTGTGGTTGTATAGCTGGTCACTGCCAGCTCTGTGGCAAGAGAGATGAATTTTGGAGTTTGCATCTGGTTTTTATGGGTTTGGTACTCACATGCAAAGCTGCCTCACGGCCCCATTCGAGGTCTGCTTCTCAAGTCAACCCTCACTCTGTTGTTGGTCTGTCTACCCAAAAAAAGAAAGTTCAGCCAGTATTTTCCTTCCTGTGGAAGTCCTCCCTGTTCTATTTATGGAAAGCAACTGTCTTCCCCATGTCTGGCTTTTATTTTACTAGATTTATTAACTGTTTTGGGGATGGGACATCCTAAAGTTAGTTGCCTAAATCTAAGCTAGATTCTGGACTCCCTTTATAGTCAGTGGAGGGACATGGGCGCTGCTAGAAGGGGAACTCATCTGCTGTAGACAGGTGGTTCACGACCCAAGTGGATGCTTGTTTCTGCAGATGTTGAAGCTGCTCTTTGGGGGACTCAGATATTATAGTCCATCCGTTGCTCATGGAGACATTCAAACAGGCTAATCCCATAGATGGCAACACGTATCGGTAGCACACGACGTATTAAGGGTCAGTCTGTGCTTCCTTGGGAAGGTTTGATGTGCCCCAGCCAGACATGCTCACACCAGCTCAGGTCATGGCACAGGGAGACACAGTGGCGTGCGTTTCGGTGGGGGCTGTGTCATGCCCTGCTGGCTTGCACGACATGTGCTGAGCCCTTTCCTGCCACATCCCCATCGCATGGTTTGCCAAGGTAGCTGCGTCAGCACGGGCTCGGCAGCATGTGGCTGCGTTGCAAGACACTTATGACTGTACGTAGCCAGAGCCTAAAATAATCCCCCAGAGACTCGAGGGTGTCACTCTATGTTGCTGAAGTGGAATGAAAGAATGAACAGGACTTGGATGATAATGGGGTGATGTATCTGCCTAAAGGATTTTCTCCATGTCCGGCACAGCAGCCATGCCGACAGCTGGCCAGCAAGGTAGGGGTGCGTAAAATGCTGGTGAGGGAAGGCAGCGAATAGCACTTACAAATTAGCGGCTCTCAGCCTCAAGGGAAGCTGCCTGGAGAGCAGCACTAATTCTGTTCAGCCCTGCTTTATTAACGACCTGCACAGGAGGAGGGCAATTAGCGGGAGAAACTCATTGATGAGAAAAACAATTCCAGTTAGTGAAGAGCAGGGATCCTAGTGAGAAGCCTGGAGGGGGCTCGGGAAAACAGAGGATTGGGCAACAGGGTGGTAAATGCAGTTAAATGGAGAATATGCCAGAGGAAGGGGGCTGCTGGGAGCGGGTGGCTCAAGCCGGGCTGCACCAGGGTCCGGAGAGGAGAGGCTGGTCCCTGCGCTGGTCACATGCGGGTTGCCCACTGGCTGGCCTGACGTCAGCCCTCCCCTGGGCTGCATACTCAATTCACAAAGATGTTTTCAAAACAATTTTGTTCTGTCTTTTCCTCCCAGGTCCAGGAGTGTAAGGTGACAGAAACCAAGATTAACGAAGCCAGAGAGCACTACAGGCCTGCCGCCGCACGGGCCTCTCTGCTGTACTTCACCATGAACGACCTCCATGCCATCCATCCCATGTACCAGTTCTCGCTGAAGGTACTGTCCCCGTGAGCCGCGGGCCGTGCCCACGACTGCGGGAGGCAGTGCTGCTGCTTCTCTCTTTTACTGAGGTTCAAAGTCATCGTCTTGGACCTCTTGGGGATATTTGAACTCCAAGATAGAAAGGTGATCTAACCTAAACCGTTCTACTGATTTGGTTTTATGGAAAAGTTTCCTGTAATTTATTTCTATGTATGTCTACTTTACCTACATTACCCGTCTGTTGCAATAGTGTTTAGTGCTCATTGGGAAAGATTTGCCCAACACTTGCCACGAACGCTGAGCAGAGCGCATCCATCGCTGCCCTCGGTGGAAGGAGCAGAGTTTCAGCAGCACCTGCAAAGACCCAGTGAGGAGTGGTCTGAATGCCAAAAGAAAAGGTCCCTGCTCAGGACCCAGGGTCCCTACTCGGCTCTGGATTTGCCAGTCAGCCCGCCGCAGCTGGTCAGATTGGGATCGGGTTAGATGAGCCTTAATTAGCTTTTCTTTCTTTTGCTTGGTTTCTTTCTAAGTGGTTGAAGTCTTGTGGAAAGACACAGTCCGGCTTAGCCATGCATTAACAACCTTTATTACTAAAAATCCAGGAAGTTTCTTTGCAAAGCAGAACCTCACAAGCCATTCGTTCTTTCTTCCATATTCACAGCCTTAGCCTGGCAGAAGAAGATGAGCAATGGATTTAAAAGATATCATATGGGGAAAGAGCCAAGAAAGGACTTTTTTCTGTGTATTTTATATATTTATGCACAGAGATTTTGCACAGCATTTGAAGTCACTTGCTCCATCAGTTAATCTTTTCTTTACATTAGTTCTGTATCTGTGATGTCATCGGGGTCATAATGCCTGTGCAGATATTTCATAAGTTAACAGGAATTGCCGCCGCCCTTAACAATTGTCCAAGACCTTGATTTTGAAACACCCCTGACTTTCCAAATGACGCAGTATTAAAACATTGCATCACTCTAAACGCAGTTCTGTCTGAGACCACATCACCAGGGATTTATTGCCACCTTCTGTACAAAAGGCAAGTCATTCCTACTTCCATCTCTGCAAGACTAGGAGGGTCCCAAGCGGCTGGTCTTTCAGGAGCTTGGATGCTTCCTACGTTACAGTTACAAAAGCCTTTCAGGTAGTCAACAGCACGGTGTGAAATCTAACTTGGGGTTAGTGTCTGTGTATGGTTGATGCGAAGGAATAGGTAGTATGTGCACGACTTGAACGTTCACCACTTTTTGGTACAGGCCTGCGCACACACTTACCTACAGTCTGGAGGAGTCCTCTGGAGGGCTGTGTTTCTGCTCTTCTCACAACGTTGTGTTGCCATCAAGCAAGCAAGCCTACAGCCTAAACTGTCCTTAGGCTAGAAGTCCAGATGGGATTTATGGGTGTGTTACCACCTTGCAGTGTGGCTGCTGGCACTCTCAGCTATAGGCATGCTCATAATAGCGGTATGGACACTGCAATGGGGACCGTGCTGGGAGAGAGAACACTTCTTGCCCTGTGCTCCTAAAATGTAGCAGAGACATAGCCAAAGGGCCTGTGCTCCAAAGGCCTTGCTACTTTTTTGTCTTGTCTAAGTAGCCTACTCGTCCCCCCTAGCAAGTATACCTCTGTAGTACATGGAGAACTAGGAATGATGTCCCTCTTTTAGAGAACGTCCCCACCTGCAGCAGTTCTCACCAGAACACCTGGAGGCCATTTCCAACATGACAGGTCGATTTCAATGTCTTTATTACTACTCATAGTGAGGGGCTGAACCATCCCGCTTGCCATAAGGCAGCAGAGCCCAGTGGGAAGCCGGTAGCAGATCTTGTGGGAATGAGAGCACGGTCATGTTTTCCAAGTTCCTTGACTATGTTTGAGACATCAGTGCTTCTCTTTATGGCAGGTGTGAACAGACTGAGATTCCCACTTGCCACAATGGAGGAGATAGACCTTCAGAACGAAATATGTGACCAGTAGTGAATTCATAGTTTGTGCCTTTGCTTCATGTTTGGCCATCACTTAATCAGTTGCTTTCTGTTCCTTGACTTGTAGGAAGTGGGGTTTCTTTCAAGCCATCCCCTCTATCTTTGAAGCTGCTTAGGCAGGGGTCCCCCTTTCGGTGCTCTGCATGTGCCGCCCAGGACACTGGGGAAGTCTTGGTCCCTGAGCATCTTCTAAGGACCTGCTGCAGTAAAAATGAAAGTGCAGATAATCTCTTGCCTTGTCAGAGTAGTCTCAATAGGTCTGGCCAGTAGAGACCCAAGGGCCTCTCAGGGTATTTGTTGAAGAGTTCTGGTTTTAATGGCTTAGTAAATAGAAGACCTTTTTTTTTTTTTATCATAGGAGAAAGGTATTTTGGGGGATGGAGGGTTAGACGAGATGGCATCCTAGTCTAGAACTTCTTCCAAACACACCTGGCAAAAGTAATTGAGAAGAGATTACAATATTTTGAGCCTCATCCACAAGGAAGCTTTTCTTTTTGATATCTACAACTCATATGTTGAAATAATTTTACCAGGACAATGTACATAATATCTTCTGTGCAAGAGTGCCCTTCGAAAGATTCATTCTTTACACATACGTAATAGATACGGGAGTTTCTGAGGATTCACCTCTAATCTATGTCTTCTGTATTTTGTTCGTTTTATGTTTTCCAGTTAACATTAGCAATGTGTATAAATACATAAAAAATTATTGGATGAAATGTTTTTGTCTAATAAATTTTGATGATAGATCATAAAACATTGTGTAAAGATACACAGAGATTATTTTAAAATACTTACCACACAGCTAAAAGCCCATTATAAATTACAGTACACAAGATTTATATGCTACTCTGCAGCATGTTTTAATGCAATTTAAAGAAATGTTAAGCAGGAAAATGCATTCTGCAATTATTTAATAATGCAGTAGGTATCAATGTTACTTTAATTCGTTAAGGCATCATTTTTCCTTTGTAGAACCCTAAAAATAATGCTGCCAACACAGTCGTGCCTTGTCCGGTTGGTGCTATTAATTAGCATTGGCCTGGTTATTTCCTATTAGCTCTAGGTCCCACTAATTTTGCATTGCTAATCAGGACTGAGTTTTTTTTTTTTTTTTCTTTTGCCTTTTCCAGTTGCATTTGGTAATTTGCTAATGGACGGCTCTGAAAGTTTTTCGTCTTTTCTCATTTAGATAAGAATTGGTATTATAAGAATCCTTAGTATCTTATATAAAAGCATCATTCTCGATGCATGCATCCATCCCCAAGGGAACTTTACTGACTGATTAATCCCAGTTCCACAAGGTGAAGTCCTACCTGCCCTTCTCATCTAGTCCTTTGCTGAATCCAGTCAGTAGAATACTCATGGGACCTTTTTCTTTTTTTTTTTTTTTTTATTTAGGGGAATTGCTTTTTTCTAAGATGAAACATTTGTGAAATGAGAGGTATGCTTTCCTCTGGGAACTCCACTGTCTTTTGGCTCAACATTTGCAGAGAAAGTGGACTGTGCAATCCCTATGAGAGAACACATTTGGTCAGAGAAATGTTTCCTATATCTGTTGTGTCTTAATTCAGTCGGCCTGTCTCTGCACCACTTCCTCAAGCCCAAGAGAGCACAATGGCACAAGGAATGTCGTCATCGCCTGGCTGTATGTTCCTGAAAAAGCAGCCAAAGGCAGATACAGGGTCTGGTCTCTAGATGTGTTTCCCTGCCTCCTGGAGCTGGTGGGCTGCGCTGCTGGGCAGGTGGGAATGCTCTATTTGTGACCCCAGAGATAGAGCATCCGAGTTGGCTTCACTGATTGTGACACTTCAGGTGATACCCAGGAGCACGCAAAGAGCATCTAGAAACCACCGGTGTCCTTCTGTCTCCCCACGCAGGCCTTCAGCATCGTGTTTCAGAAAGCCATTGAGAGGGCTTCTGCGGATGAGAGCCTCGCAGCGCGTGTGCTGAATCTCATCGACAGCATTACCTTCTCCGTGTTCCAGTACATAACCCGGGGACTGTTTGAGTGTGATAAATTGACCTACACCGCTCAAGTTACCTTCCAGGTAAACATCACCATTTCGTGCAGTTTGTATACAAGG
The DNA here is from genome assembly GCF_000687285.1 of Phaethon lepturus. Lineage (NCBI taxonomy): Eukaryota > Metazoa > Chordata > Aves > Phaethontiformes > Phaethontidae > Phaethon > Phaethon lepturus. Next base: position 33,794 of record NW_010545683.1, read on the forward strand.
ATTTATTTTACAGGCAAAGATATTGGCATGCAGAGAAAGCTCAAGCTGTCACGGCTGTGGTCTCCAGCATCAAAGCGGCAAATGCAGGGGCTGGGGGACTGACTTTCTTCTCTGCCTCTCTTGCTGGTAATGGTCACAAATGCTGTGTTTGATTTGCATTATGCTGACAAATGGTTGCTTGAGTGAGCAATACCTGCTTGCAGGACCTGAAAATAAGGGGCAAGCGGCCTAGCCTTGAAGGCTTGTGGTTTTATCCAAAAGAAATGCTTGCTACATAACTGCTGTCTTTTGTCTAGGATGTTAGTATGATTTTTAGTCTATTGTCTCAGCAAGGAGACCATTGTATATCCCAATGCTGAAATCAAGTTCAGTCAATAAATAGTGCTTGGCATGATGTTGCAAAATTGTTATTAAGTTTGTGCAGTGAATGACTGTGCAAATGCTCTGACATGTAGAATGCAGATATGAACCAAGTTTGAACAGCCAAAATGCTGTACAGGTCTAGTTAACCTTGATCCAGCAATTGCCATGATTTTTTTTTATTCTACATAACAAAATACTATGTGTAAAAGGGAAAGTAAGTATATATGCACACACATATATATTCATATACATATATAAAAACATAGACGCTAACAGTGTATTTAATTATTAAATTGTCTGTGTGTAGAAAGTTAGCTTATATTTTGCAATGTCAGCCTTAATTCTGACCCAAAGGATGTCTAAATTTTCTAATACATATCTCTAAGTAAAGTGTTTAAGTAGCACACGTCATGCTTGTAACTACACTAAGCACTAGAAATAGTTAATGGGTCCCTTTAAGCTGTCAGGAAAACCAGCATCCTCAGTTCCAGTGGGTGGGGGCAGCTGAGTGATGAAGCTCAGGATTCCCCCATACCAAAAAAACGTTGGCTCTTGAACTGAGCACGGCATTGCTGTCGCTGGTGGAAGAGGTGCCAGGCACACTTCAGACACCGTTGCCCAGCAGGCAATAATGAGATACAGTCTAGGATCTGTGACAAGGAAACGACAAACTCGCCACGCCAGCACTGTTGTTTTTCCACCCAGAATTGGAGTTCAGGGTTTTGGAGTTTGTCTCTGAGATTTCAGAAGTCTGACAGTGTGCTTGGAGCAGTGGCTCCAGCTGGGCTCACGAGCATGTATGGCTTTCCAGAATTACCTGGAACATTGCTCTGGCAATCTTTCTCCATGTATTCCTGAAAGGCACCATTGGTGGTAAAAAACATTGGTAGTAGATGAACAGTCCAAGTGCTCTCCAGCATTTGAGACCTCAGGGACTTGCTTATTCTCTTGGTGCATGTACCATGGGAGTTGTTTTTTTGTTGTTGTTTTTGTTTGCTTGCTTTTCAAAGCTCTCCATTATGTCTTCACTTACTTTCAAAGTTGAACAAGACAGTAAGAGATGGACAAGGGCCCTCGGGATGCACGCTCTGGCTCCTTTCAAGGAAGTTCTCTGTTCTCTAGCTGCAGATATCAAGCACGGGGACCTGCAGCACACCCTGCAGCCTGTGTCTCTGCTGGCAGGGACTTCTCCTCAGTGTGCTATGAACCTGGATCACAGCCCTTGCTACATAGTTTTCCCAAACTTTGGTCCTCTTACATTGCCAATCTCCATACTCATTCCTAGTCCTCTTTTGGGGAGACCCAAAGCACCTAACACCCCTCCAACACAGGGCACTGTGTACTTTTTAGCCACATTTTGGCAGCTACATGAGTTGAATAATTAATCTGCTAGAGTGTATTGCTGCTCGGTATCCTGACTGCTCAAGGGTATTTTGTTTGTCTGGAATTACAGATACTTCTGATGAGTAAAGAAATCAACACAGTAGAACTGGATTTCCTACTAAGATACCCAGCACAGACCAGAGTCACAAGCCCTGTTGAGTTCCTGTCTAATCACTCCTGGGGAGGAATCAAGGTACCTGTTTCCCTTGAACTGTGTGAAATCAGTATCCCTTATGTCCTCTAAAAGCCTTTCAGCAGCCTTCAGGTTGGTCCTTACAGCATTTGGTGGACAAAGTTCTGGCCATACATGAGAGGCAGCACAAAAATGCCACAGAAATGGAGAGTTCTGTAGGTACAAGACTGACTTTGTGGGCTCCTCATGACCCCTGCTGATCTCTGTGTCCTTGAGAAAGTGATTTTTCCCTTTGAGATTTAGGCTTCTCTCTGTCTAAGAGAGGAATGAGAATATCCTCTGTTTTTTGTGGTTATAAATTGTAAAGGACATGGACATCTTCACTGTATTGGGGAAGAGGTCGGAATTTAAGGTAAATATGATCATCTGCAGAGATGTTCTGGGGATACAGTAGTGACAGTTGACAGACCTTCTGCAAGGGAGAAGTATTTTTTTCTGCAAAAAAATACTGTTATGACAATGAAAAGGTCTAACAGCTGCCATGTGTTTGGAGAGAGAGGTGAGTAAGAGCAGCCCGGAGAGATTTGAGTTATCCTATCTTTGCTCCTATGTGTCAACAGATGCGAATTGTGCTGGATTTGAACCTGATTCAGGAGGGTGTGATTTCTTTTCTGGAAGGGGTCAAAATGTTCTTCAGATTAGGCATGCTCATTCACACCTTGTTGGATCTGAGATTGTATCTTTTCTTTTATTGTGGCTTCCGGCACCTGCTGTGATTTAAGAATCAGTTTTATTTGTAACATGCTGCCTTCATGGGACATTTCTCTGGTGCTGTAAAGAGAGTGAAGACATCCTGGTTTCATTGGGATAGTTCTCAAATTTTCATCTGGGACACTGAGTTTTTCCTTTCTCTCCCTTCCCCTATGCTGCACAGAGAATGTATCTGGTTCCTGGATGGTGACCAGACAAAATATCTTCATCCAGGCCCAAGATATCTCTGATATTCTTTTCCTGTTTACGTTGTTTTGTGGAGCTTTCCAGAGTTTTGCAGGAGCCCTGGTTTATGGTGGCTCATGCCTTTCTCGGCAAGCACGTGCTAAGTTGTTCTTCACTTGGCAAACGCTGTCTTTTGAGGTAGCACAGAGCTGGAGCTCTAAGTTGCAGACTGCGGTTCAGAAGTCAGATGAAGCTGACCTTTCTAAGCTGGGTCACCCATAGCGATTCCAAATGGTACCATGGAACAATCACGCCGGACGTGTCTTCCTTGACCAGGAAGTATCATCTCCGTCTCTTCACTGGCAGTGAGGACGGGGCCTTTGCCGCCTTCTGCGCATGCACACGACCCAGCTCATGTTGAAAATGTCACAATCACATTTTCATCCATAAAATAAGCTTGGATATTCTCACTAAACCAGCCCTGTTCATCCTCTAAAAGGCATATTTCCATAATAATGGAGGAATTAAAGAAATTCTACACCCTTTCTTTAATCATCTTTTGTTCAGTGGTGGCATTTTGCAGCAGACAGCGGCAGCTTTATTTTTGTTTCTCTTTTGAAGACAAATTAAATGGACACCTAGGGTCAACACACATAATCAGGGGAAATCAGCCATCAAGCCCATGAAATGCATGCTTTACAGCAGCGTATTTTGTCTTTGGGCTGTGCAGTCTGCACAGATCATAGATGTACATACATATTATTGCTTTCAATCTCAGGCTTTCTCGGCTATTCTCTGTCCGTGCCCGTGTTCAGCATAGGGATATATAGGGTGAATGTTGCATTTCAGTTCCTCTGGAGTCCTTCTGGGTTGGAGTTCTTCACTGCTTGGGAACGTTCTGCACTGCAAAGCTTCTTTCCACTTCTGTCCTCTAAGTTTCCTCTGGAAGGTGAACTTCCTTCCACCATAGGTTTCAGGGCTCTGGTTCTCATTTTGGAGGGAACTCCAGGGGAGTTCTTGGGAACCATATTACTCTCGTAGTGCCCAAGGATGCCTTTGCCAGTCCTGCCTGCAGGTGGTACATTCTCCAAGCAGACACCTTCTAAGTCTGCAGTGAGTTTTCTTCTCTGTGAGATGATCCCTTCCATGCTGGCCAGTTCCAACGCAGTGTGGGTGAAATGGCCTTTTATGTTACCCATGTGCTTCATCATGATTGTTGCAACTGCATCACGACTGTGCTGAAGTTGGTACAGTTGCCAGCTCAGGGTCACAAACACCAGAAGGAACATCAACTCCCAGTCATTCGTTCTTCAGACTTTACTCTTGCATCACTATTTGACATATCCAAGAGAACAGGCATTTCTGTGCATGATGTCAAAGCACATAGCATGCTGTGTCACAGCCTGCTATGAGACCAGCAGTAAGGAACTGCTACCCATCAGAGCTCAAACAGTGTCAGTGGCATCAATGAACATGGCCTTTGCCCCTTCCCCCAGGTAAGTGCGCCAGCTTTGTCCCCACCAGCAGCCTGCCCTCGTCATCCCTCAGCCATCCCAAACTGGTGCAGTGTTGGGTATTTATCATGTGGTCATTGTGCGCATGGAGTAGCTGGAAACTTACCGCAAGGTAAGCAGGAATTGAGAGCGGGCTGTCACCTGATGTTGCTTTGCAATAACTGATTCTCTTTGAGGTGAGCCCTTCCCACTCTGCTTCCTCTCTCCCACTGAGTCTCTTGAGGTTTTTTGGTTGAGATGGAAACTATGTGATGCCAAGAAAATGCTGCTCTGCACATCCTTTTGCTGATCTGTGAGATAGCAGGATGTAGATGCGTCCAGGTGTGCTGCACGTGTTGGGTGTCTTCAGCCTCAGAATGCATATGCTGTCCCCATGAACTGCACATCTCGAAGAGCTCCAGTCATTGGTCAATAAACTGTGCTAATTTTATGTGTTTCAGGATTTTCAGATAATAAATTCTATGTTATCAAATACTGAATACTCCTCAGATTGTCTTTTGTGATGATTGTAGTATTGATTTTGCTATAATATATGGCTGGTGTCAACTTTATTAGTGTTTATGTTCCATTAATGTGTGTTGGTTTATTAGCCTTTGAGTTTTTGGCAACTCCAGTTACTTGAGGCATGGTTTTAGTACAATCACATTTTGTCACAGGCTGCTATAATTAGGTTAATTAGTCATGGCTTCTATACAGCTTATTAGCAGGCTAAAATCTCCTTTTCTTTCATCAGGAAGATTAAGTGCTGTAATAAATTGTTTCTTCAACAAAGCTTGAGCAAAGTACATTTCAGATTCATATTTCAAATTCAGAGTGGAATTTAGTATTCTGCTAATTTTTCACAGAAACATTGAAAATGCTCCTGCACAAAGTGTTCCTCTTGCCAGGGGTTTCAAGCCAAAACAGTAATGCCAAAAAAAAATCAATATTGATATTTGTGGCTCATTCTGTGCCTCCTATTTTGGGCACATTAACTTCAAAGGAAACTTCATTAAATGTTGAGGACTCTGGGCATGCAAATAGCCTGTGTGACTTGGCTTATCATTTATTGTTGTTGTTTGCTTAATAATATATATAGGTCAATAGTCCTTTGCACTTGTGCAGCTCATGATGCTGGAGCATCTGACACACATTTATGATTTAGTTTTCCAGATTCTTTCAATAAAAAAGTTCAGTAAAAATTTTCACAGAGCTTTTTGCTGTAATGTGTACACGAGGGAAGCTCAATATTTACCAGTGAATGAAGAAACCCATGTACCTGTCCAGAAGGGCACGGTGTGTAGG
>NW_010545683.1:39707-47790 GCF_000687285.1 Phaethon lepturus
GGGGGCGGGAATCACTGCTCGGGGACGGGCTGTCGATCGCCGGGTGGTGAGCAATTGCTGTATTGGGCATGACTTGTTCTTGTACATTCCTTTGTCAGTATTATTGTTGTTGTTATCATTGTTGTTTCCTTCTCTCTTTCTGTCCTATTAAACTGTTTTTATCTCAACCCACGAGTTTTTTCCCAATTCTCTCCCCCATCCCACTGCGGGAGGGGAGTGAGCGAGCGGCTGCATCATGCTTAGTTGCCGGCCAGGGCTAAACCACGACACTTGGAAAAAATTAATACATTTCAGGTTTTTTAGTGCTTCCTTAAGCCTGAAACAGGAATTGAATTCAAACTAAACACAGTTCAAGAAGAACTGCTCTGAGCTTAACTTGATTCTGTTCATCAGTCAGCCTGTATGGGAGAAAAAGCAGCACCTGTGGAGCCCCTGCGGAGGCATGTTAGTTAGCTCTGGAGCAAGGGGACATGTCAGCAAAGGACACAGCCATTAGCCTCAGTGCAAATACTGCCTCTGGGCTGTTGAAGGGTTAGTTAAGAGCAGGAAGGGGAGAAAATTGTATCATTTAACAAAAGTAGTGCCTTTGCCGAGTCTCTGGCTCTGGTGTTCGATAGAATTGGTCCTTTCAGTTCTAAGGCCTGTCTTTTGCAGGTGCTTGATAGCGATCTCTCGAGAGGTCAAAAGTATTCTTTTACTCTTAATGAGGTTTTCTGTCTTTTTTCAATTTCCTTTATTACAGTATGTTATACTTTCCTAATTCTCTATGTTCCCAGTACGTAGCTTGAAAGTTTTTATTTTAGTTGGTACTTCTGAAAAGGTTTTTTGTGTGCATGCAAGGTTGTCCATTTCTTGTGACTGATCTGTGAGATGGCAGGATGTAGACGCGTCCAAGTGTGCTGCTGGTTACCTTTCCAATAAATGTGTGGACACACCTTAGACCACAAAGGTACAATAATGCTACTGTTTCAACTGCACAAGATGTCAGGCCACAGCCATGTGCAAGTGACCATTTCTATAGTCTTGCTGCGAAGTTGACCTTACCACAGAATCAATGTAGAGGCTATCCTCTGTACGGTTTTTGCTCCATTTTTTTCTTCTTTCCTTCACTGGAAGGTCTCCAGTGTCATAAGATGAAAGTGTTGATACCTGGATGGGAGATGAGTATTGTCTGAATTGAATTGGGTTTTATGGTTGTTAGATCTTCCAGACTATATCTTGACTAACAAGTAAAACGGGCCAGCAGCTGTTTTCTGGCCCTAGCAGCACGTGACATGGCACAATGTGAATCCATACAGCAAAACTCCCCTCGCCTTCCAGACCAGAGATACCTCATATATTGTTTACTGTGGACAGTCCCTAGAGTGTCTTACCCCCTGGGCTATGTCCAGGCATTTTCTGAGAGCAAATGAGTTAGCCAAAGTCAAACGTGAGCCACCACCATACTAGCAAACTGTGGCTTATGATGAGCTTGTGCCTGCACCTCTTCTGTAGCCACAGATTGAGGAGCAGATCAGCAGGCAAGAAAAAAGTGTATGTCTTCTCCTCACTGTATGGTATGCTGGGGTTTGAGATAGGCAGATAGAAACTCCCTCTCCTCATAGCCTGAGACAATCTTGCTCTGGAACAGCTTCATAGATGCACGAGTGTGGTTTTAGTCCTGAGCTAATACTGCCTGCCCATCACTAGGGCTTATTAGCTTAGGCAAAGTCTCGCACGAGGCATGGTTATGCATCTTCTGTTCAGTGCCCAGCGCCAAAAGACCATGCTTGTATGTCTTAGGGGGTTCAGCTGGGCAGTTTGTATTTGCCTAGAAAAGACTGTAGAACGTACCCAGAGTCAAGCTGAAGCCAGTCATTAAGCCAGTGGTCATGCCCTTATGGTATTCATTTTCATGGTTGCCTTTGCCAAAACCAACTGTTTTTAGAAGATGGGAGTGGTTCTCAGGCCAATGAGACTAGCTGAAGGTTGGGTGAATGGATTTTGCTGTGACCCTGGTGATCTCTGCTGTGAAATTCTCCTGTGCTCTGACTCCCTCCATACCAAGCCCTTCATGGGGTCCCATGTCCACGTTGCCTTGTGGCCTTGTGCCTCCTGCAGAACTGCAGTCCCTTGATCAACCATGCGTGCATCTGGCTCTCACCGCAGCAGCCTGTTCCCACAAGCAGGATGCAGGCAGCTCTGGATCTCCTTTGCACAGATACGCATTTCCCAAGTCTGATTTTCTTTGTGATATTTTCTGCAGCACATCTTCACTGCTGAATGCAGATGTGTCCCATAGGATAAGTGAAGCTAGTTAATATACAGCAAGAATACACCTGGACAACTTGGATTACTTCTTCATCCCAATCATTTCCTTCATCTTTTTCTGAAGAGGAAGAATTTTCATTATGTAGATATGAAAACGCTACTGAAAGGGCATTGTTTAATAATGTGATGTTGAATAATGAGCTCTAAATACTGAATTCAGCTTTCGAGGATGAGAACAGCAGTAGACAAAGTAGTATATTAACTCCATATTTATAATTTTGCAGAATGCAGATGATAAGATTGTGTGTGTGGTTTATGAGATAAAATACCAAATCATATATTTTACATTTAAGAATACTGTTTTTTTTTGACAAAAGAACAGAAATCTCTCTTCCAACTTTCACTTTTTGTATTTTTTAGACACTGAAATTTTTCATTCTTATCAAAGACTCATTGTGACACAATCCACTGCCTATATTGTGTTCCTTGTGCATAAGCAAGGTCCTTTGATCAGGCTGGTCAGATATGAAAGGCTTGCAGCTCACAGCTTCCCATGTACATTCAGAGTTATTATTATGCCAGAAAATCATAGTCTTAATTAAATCTCTTCCATTAACTCAGTTCTTCAGATGTACAGCTTTTTAGCGCATCTTTGATAGAAAACATTGATTATGACACTTCGATGTGCATTCACCTGCTCTCATCTAGAAGTTTCCTAAGGACATTTATCTGTCCTCATGAGCACTCAAGTCTCAGAGAAATGTTCCCAATGTCTCACGAAAATACTACTTGAGAACATTTTACCTTTTTTTTCCTTTTCATTTTTAACCTGCTGGCTAACGATCTGATGTTTATCTGAAATACAGCAGAGATTTTGATCACATCAAATATTTAAAGATGTACTTTGTTGGTTTGATTGCAGACTAGAAATGGAATTTTTCTGGACACCTCTACAGCAGTGTCAGCCTCCATCCTTCACTCTCAATCCACCCATGACACGAAGCCTGCTGTCAGCTGATCATTTTGAATGTAAAATTTCTTTCACCCTTTAAATGGAAGGAAAGGGAAGTAATTCATAGAATCACAGAATGGTTTGGGTCAGAAGGGACTTTTTAAGGCCATCTAGTCCAACCCCCCTGCAGTGAGCAGGGACATCTTCAACTAGAGCAGGTTGCTCACAGCCCCGTCCAACCTGACCTGGGATGTTTCCAGGGTTGGGGTATCTACCACATCTCTGGACAACCTGTGCCACTGTTTCATCACCCTCATGGTGAAAAATTTCTTCCTTATATCTACTCTAAATCCACCCTCTTTTAGTTTAAAACCCTTACCCCTTGTGCTATCGCAACAGGCCTTGCTAAAATGTCTGTCCCCATCTTTTTTAGCTGCGTTGAGACACATGAGATGGCTTTTGTGGAGGCACTCATGGTCTGTGTATCATCCCCACTGTGTGACCACAGTGCTTCAGTGGACCACAGTATTGCCAGTACCTGAATAAAGCATCCTTGCACAATGAATGTAGTCTGACAGAGCCATGGGGACAAGCTTTTCACTTTGCTCAGAGTTGGCCACGCCTCTGCTGCAGTCTGCAATGAATGTAGTCTGACAGAGCCACGGGGACAAGCTTTTCACTTCGCTCAGAGTTGGCCACGCCTCTGCTGCAGTCTGGTTTGATCTTTGAGTATTGCATTTTAAGAAAGATGTGGACCTTCTGGAGGCAGGGCAGAGGAGAGCAGTAAGCGGTGTCAGAGACTGAAAACATGACGGTGAGGAGAGATTGAGGAGAGGGAGAAGGGGAAGGATTATGTCTGAGGGCCTCAAGACTGAGAGGTCAGAAGGGTACAATCCTCAAAAAGTGTCCTCCAAAGGGGAAAGAGGAAAGCAAGGTACAACTCAAAGTACTGCAAGACAGTTTCACAACAGACATTTGGAAAACCTTTGTGATAGAGGATAGTGAAGGACTGGCATAGATTGCTTGCAGTTTCCATTACTGAGGTTGTTCGAGCAGGTCATGTGACACATGCATGAGGATGATGTCAGGGCAATGGACTCTGCAGCTTCTTTACTCTGGTTGTCTGTTCTCAAGGCCAGCTCCACTATGGTGCCACCATGAAACCTTGGATCAGACCCTCACTGTGAAAAGAGCTGTGAGAAGCCTCATCAAGGCATGGGTCCATACGTATGTGTATATACGTGTATTTCAGCACACAGAGCCATGGACCCTGAGAGCCTTCCAGCTGGTGACATCCTGGGACAGATGCTTCAGATGAGCTCTTCCTGTCCATGAGACACATTTTCTCTTTAAGTTTTGCTGTTCATTGGTGCATGGTAGTGGCCCATCTGTGATTTGTAATAGCCAAATCCATGGAACTTCTCAAAAATACACAAGTACCACCTTTCAGTTGTCATCAGGGATCCATGGCCAGCTTCTGATTCTGGCTGTGTGTCCCCGATTTGCTGGAGGGCATCAAAGATTGAAGAGGAAAAATGGGGAGTGTGGCTTGGGACAACAGCCTGACTTTGCAAGGCCCATTCTCAAAACATCCTGAACAATCTTTGCAGAAAATGCAGGAAAAATGTGAATATGAACCTAGCTGTGAAACATCTCAGGCAAAATAATGAAAATTTGGTGGGTGGTTATAAGCAACTAGAATACAAAGGGTATGACTAAATCACATTTCTGTTGCTGACCTTTCCTACCCAGTGGAACTGTCTTCAAGAATGTAGTAGTAGGAAGGACTCGAGTGCTGAAGCCATTGCTTTCTGATTCATGATACACTTTCACTGGGAATTTTCCAAGAAAAGGTAGTGAGATCCAATCCATCACTCCTCAGACCACTTCCGTCATCCAGCCACAAGGTGTCTGCATTTTGTGATGCCCTAGGAAGGATGCTGCGGATAAACTGAAAGATGTTTTTGTACAGTGTCATGGCATGGCACTACAAACTTTTTTACCCCAGTATAATTTAGATGTGGGGAAGATGCAAGGAGTCTGAATGAAGACAGGGGCATACAGTGCAGTGAGCTTGTCAGGCAGCTTTTATGAAAGAAATAAGGAGGATTAAAATAACATTTTTGTGTTGAAAGGTGATTGAAGTTTGGGAAACCCATCATGTCTTTATTTTTACCTTCAGTAGAGATTTTTCTTATGAGTTGAATGATTCAGGTAATGCAGCTAAACAGAAAATAACACCTTCGGTGAATGAATAATACAACCGTAGCATGGGAAAGATGGCAAATAATCCATCATTCTCTACATTAATCTTTCTAGTTAACAGTAGTATTCAAATAGACTAATTAATCTGCTTATGCGTCTACTTCCTGAACGATCCAATCTATCAATTCGAGCCAGATGCAGGTTTGACTATCCCATTCCTCCAGGAGCTGTCTTTCGCCAGCTGTGGGGATGCTGGTTTTCCTAATGAGATTTGGGTCACCGGCAGAAAATGAAGGAAGGAAATTATGAATATTTGCAGAAACCTATAAAAGCAGAACTTGCAGTGCACCTGGACAGCGTAAGACTTTTAGAAGGTGTTTTGAAAATTCATGAGGTTGTTCCCAAGCATCAGGCATTCATAGAAGAGCTGTCTTTCGCCAGCTGTGGGGATGCTGGTTTTCCTAATGAGATTTGGGTCACCGGCAGAAAATGAAGGAAGGAAATTATGAATATTTGCAGAAACCTATAAAAGCAGAACTTGCAGTGCACCTGGACAGCGTAAGACTTTTAGAAGGTGTTTTGAAAATTCATGAGGTTGTTCCCAAGCATCAGGCATTCATAGAACCGCTAGGAGGCTGAGTTTTGGTGGGACTTCCCATACCTCCCCGGGAACCTGCATCCCTCGAGTTGGCGAAGCACAGCTCCAAAACGTGCAGCCAAGCCGTTGTGCTTCGCCAACTCGAGGGATGCAGTTGTCTGTCTGTAGACAGGCTTGTTGAGTTTGAAGCAATGAGCTTTGGCAATGTACGCCTCACCTGACATCTGAAAATTGACTATCATTAGCTGATGGGCTTGGCTTGCTAAAAGCCAGTCTTCCCCACAGTATGTGCGCATCACTGCTGGGACCACCTGGTGAAACCCTTGCACCTTCTGCAAATGACATTGTTGGGCTGTTGCCTTTCCAAAATCAGAGAGTCTTAGGATCAATTGCACAACTGCTGAGCACTGTGAACCTTTTTTTTTGGTGGAGCCTGCTTTGCTTAAAAACTGTATAACGTAATTCATAAAAATTCATCTTCTTAATTTTGCAAGTGAAATCGTGACTGATCGTTAGGATTTAATCATTTCACAGATTATTAAAGCTGTGAGAATATTAAATACAATTCCTTTCCAGTGTTGCCAAATTGTGTGAATTTTATAGACAGACGTTTGATGTTCAGTGTGTTCCTTACAGACCTCATTTTTCTAAGTAGAGGGTTGTTGTTTTTAAAAAGCAAGATATATAAGGAGCTAAGACTGAAAGTATAAATCAGGTACAACCTGAAGACTCAAAAAGTAAGGACAGCTTTTAATGAAAACACTCACTTTTTTATTATGATTTCACTATGTCTTTTTAGAAACCAGTTTCATGGCTGCTGGGGAACTTGGTTAATAGTGTTAGAAGCTCACTCTGGCAGCACTGGTTTTACTTGCACTGTATTATTTTCCACACTATTTATGTCAGCACAGAGCATGGTAATGAGGAGCTGTTTTGACTTCCCTTGCCCCAGAGCTGTTCTCAAGTCAAATGACTCTGGGGCAGGGTATTTTAAACTATGAAAATAGTTTTAAATACAAAACAAACTTTTTTTTTAAGAATAATTTCCTTTAGAGCCAAGGGGAAGAAAACATGGAGATAATAACTTTTCTTTTTTTTTTTTTTTTTAAGTTAAGTTGTTATAAAACCTTAGGAAGCAATGCCTAAACTTGGGGCCAGTTTTGCCCAGATGGTATCCTTAGAGTAACTGCCTTTAGCGATAAGAGCAAGTGGTTTCTCTAATAAATTTACAAAAGCTTGTTGTAGTGTATCTGGCACTAGGAAATAAATTGCACGCAGTAGCAATGACACCAGACCTTTGAAGTTGTCCTTTTCACTAAAGACTCAGGCCATCCTCTGGAGGCAGCAAGCAGAGAGGAGAAACTGAGTCCGTCATCTCCTCATTGTGCCCATCTGCCTGGGACTTCCCTGTCCCCTGAGACATTGTCTCTTTGCGAAGATCCCCTTTCCCTTCTGGCCCTTGGTTGACTCTCTAAGGGCTGTGTGTCAAGGACACATTGTGGGCACACCAACAGTTGCTCTGCAATGGCAACTAGGATTTCTTGCTCAAAGCCAATGGCTGATACACACTGTATTTCCTACAGCTGTGGGGGGAAAGAGAGTACTTTGCATTTGTGAATGTGTGAAATTCACAGATCTGCTGATATATCAGCTCCACTTTAAAGCTGGTTCTGACTTAGATGAGAAACTGTCAAAGAAAACCAAAGTGATAAAGCAAATTGTACGTGATTCAGTGAATGAAAAATCATTTTCTCTGAGAAAATAATTATCCTTGCCTTGACATGGTGTGAAGAGACCTGTTTCGCTGGCAAAGTCTCATTCTGAGATATAAACTCAAGACCCTCCTATTTTCAGCCACCAGAGATGATTATAGTGGGGGTTGCAAAGACAGGAACTGGAGACCTCCAGCCCTTTTGATCATATTTGATTTTGCTCAATGTTTTTTGTCTCTCTCAATTTCCATGACAACTCTAATTGACAAATATATTCTTCATTACGTTGACAAAAATAGCCATGCTACACAGGTTGATGTGTAGTACCATCTGCTGTCCCAATGTACCATTCCTGCTTTTACTCTC
>NW_010545683.1:47821-60099 GCF_000687285.1 Phaethon lepturus
TGATATATTATTGTTGGTCTAAGTTTCTTGGAAAATTTCACAGCAGAGGTATTGAAAAGCAATTAATATTCACAGAAAGATTACTGATTGAGATAGCTTTCATTGCACTGGCTTTTAAATAGCAGCATCTCTTATTAATACCATCACTCGTAATAAATGCAATTAAAATTGTTGACTAATTAAAATTTTAGTGTTAAATTTATATAATACAGACTTTACACTTGCAATTAGAGCTTTCTTGATTCTGCAGCATGTTGTTCAGGGAGAAAGAGACTATGATCACTGATTACATGTCTGTCATTTAGTAAGAAGAAAGAAATTTTTCAGTGTCTCCCTGGTTAGCATTACCAAGAGACTTCTCAAAGCAGCAGCAGACAAAGTTCTGAAGTGGTATTTTAAGTAAGTCACTTCAAAAGTCAACAGTGTTAAAATGTTTTATATAAGCACTTGCACTGATGAATCCACGGAGTTCAACATTTGCCATTGTATTGTGTTCGGCTAGGAGAGGTGCATCAAATATATTTATTGCTGCAAGGACAAGGTTTTGGCAGATCGGAATACATGGCATTGTTCCTGTGAAGTTCAGTTTCTCATGTTCTGTGCTCCGGTTTCTACTTTTCCGCAGAAAGTGGGATACGGCCTGATTTTGGAGCAAGTACTTCTATCGCTGACATATCTCTGTCTTAGTGCTAATCCATACATGGAAACAGCATCTGTTGAATCACTACTTTGCTCACACTCTTCTTCGTGAAATTCTCAAGATCCCTGGGATTCTGGCACGGAGATGGTCAATGCCAAACTGAGTCAGTCCATGCTGTAGCCATCAAGTGGCACTGCCAGCACTCTGCTCTTGCCTGTGTCTTTTGTGGAGATACTGATGAAATCATGACTTTGGGCAAGGTTTGATTTATTGGAGGAGCATTTATAGTAATATCTACAAGTACTTCTCTGCCTGTAGCTCTAATTTCTGGTCCTGGAGCACATGACCTGTGAGGAAAGGTGGAAGGATTTGTCCAGCTACGAGTTAATAGAGCCAAACTCTCCTTGTTATTGGCAGTGAATGTAATAAGGATCAACCGTTACAAATCGCAGGTAGGGAGGTTCAACTTGTATGTAATTAAAAAAAAATCTTCTTTGCCAGGAGAATAGTGCAGTTCTACAACAGGGCACCCAGAGGGGTTGAGAGAGCTTCATTTTAGACATCAGCATTTTGATAGACAAAGCCATGGCTGACCTGATCCAGTGCTGCCTGTCGTCCTAGTCTGAGCACAAGGTTGCACTAGACACCTCCGGAGGTTTCATTCTAACCATAGCTTTTGTGATGCTGTGAGTGTGTATTCAATAAATGTCCTGGGTCAATGGCACCCACTGGGAACAGCTTTACAATGTCTTTGTCACCTACAGGCGTTCCCACTGCACTCTCAATTCCATTTCTGACTCCTTTCTTCCCCTAGTTTGCTCTCTGTGTGGAAGTATGGCTTCTAACTAAATTCAGTCTATTAGAAAGACTGAAGTTTTATACTGCTCTTGTCTTCTCATTGGGAAGCCTTTCCAGAGGAAAACATGGCTTTCCTGCAGTTTTTAGAGCAGAGTGACCTTCAGCGTCTTCGGCCTCGTTTGCAATAATGTCTTATCCAGGGCAATCAATCTCTCAGCCCTTCCGTCAGGGCATTTGCGTGACTTTCAAAGCCCTTTGGCAAGTGTGTTTTTTCTCAGTTGATGTGAACAAGGTGTGACATCAGCATTTTTCAAGAAGCTTTCTCACTTTTTTCCACTTACTTTCCGTAGTGGAGCTGTATGCGATGTGAGCTGGAGCATTACTGGTGCGGGACACCTCTGCCCATCAAGAAGCTTCCTCTTCGCTCTGAGTGTGTCTATAGAAAATAGCTCATTCACTGTCTTTTAGACTTCACTTGTCTTTTCCACTTCGTGTTCAAGTGCTTACAGCTTCAGATTATGCAAAATGCTCTGAAGATGTTTGTTTCAGTGACAATTTTGCTTGAAATCCAGAAGAATCTTACAAGATGTGCAATACATTTTGCTACCACTTGTATGAAAGAAAATTTGGATTCTTTACTTCTCTGCATAACATTTATAGTTGCCACTTTCCAGCCAAAAAAATCTAGCTATATTTTCATTGTAATTATAATTTATTTACTACCTTGCTCAACTGTACTTTAGGGCATTCTTCAGCTACCTGTTTCTACTACAGACCTGCACCAACAAGTTGATCTTTGTGTGCATTTGGCAAGTGTAAATCGGAGTGATTTGATTTTCACATTGGCCCAGGATGTTATGCATGTTTGTACAAAGGAAGCACCCACCCATGTACAGTTTGCACTATGTTTATTGAGATTTGTGGCTCCATGGTCACCACGACTGTGTGGTGACGTCTCAGTGCTGTGGTTTCACAGAGTGTGTGCACCAGATTGTGCAGACAGAGAGGTGTATGCGCAGGGGAACAGGGAGAGAAAAACAACTGCATGTGTATAGAGATGAAGAGAATAAATATTCCAACTGTGAAATTACTGTAAAAAGCAGTTTTGGTGAGCATGGTAAGCCTGAGTTTAGCTTTGGATCCTGCATGCCCCGGATACAAAAGCACATTTTTCCATCAGTCGTTGTGATTTTTGCTGCACAATTCGCTTTGCGTCTGTTGAAGCAGTACGGAGACTGATTGCAGACTTGCAGCTAACAGGAATGCCAGCGATGTGCTCTTCTGTCAGATGCGGGCTCAGAATTTCCAGCTCTCGTCCAAATCAGACATTTCTGGGATAGCTGATAGTAGCAAGTGTCTGGCACCTGAGATTTCTGCGTTCTGGTTTCAGAACAGGAGCGCAGATTTCCTCTCGCTTTGGGTTATGGAGAACAGCATTGTGGATGATGCCAAATTCTTTTGTCTTTTCCTGTATTATCACTTCCGAACTCCCTTGTCACCGTGACCGTGCTGCAGGGGAAAAGGCCGGGATGCCGTGTGTGGCTTCCCTGGCTGGGGAAGGGCGTTGCAGTGGTGTGGGTGACACCATCGGGGAAGGTGTGTTAGGTGCAGCACGATTTTAGAGCTGACATTCTGTGGGCAGCCTTGAGACATGTTCCAGTTCAGAAGATGCACATGGCAAAAAACTCAGGGCATGTACCTTCCACAGGTAGGAAACTGTTCTCAGCTGTATTTTCCTGTGGCCTTGCAAATGGCTCGTGTTGGTTCCTGCTCCTGTGGGTGCGCTGACAACAAAATTGGGAAAAAGAGAAGGGACTAAGTCTGATCCTGGTGGGTTTCTGGCTGTAGTTCCCAGGCTCCAGCTATGAACCTCCTGGTGGAGCAAAACATGAGGAGTCAGTAATGGTTGCAAAATGGTTCGAAGGCATGTAGGATTGTTCCTGCAAGGATTGAAGACCTTCCTTGTTTTTTCCAGGCTCTCTCATCCATGGAGGAATTCAGAAACCTGGATCGGGACATTGAGGGGTCTGCAAAACGGTGGAAGAAATTTGTTGAATCTGAGTGTCCTGAAAAGGAGAAATTCCCCCAGGAATGGAAGAACAAGTCAGCTCTGCAGCGCCTGTGCATAATGAGAGCCGTCCGCCCCGATCGCATGACCTACGCTGTCAGGTAGCGGCACTTCTTCACAGCTCTGTATTGCTCTGGCTTAGCAGGCAGCTTTGGGTGTGTGTTTGCTAGGGAACAGGAGTAATTAAGGAATATGCTTTGATTTATTTATTATAGAATATGAGTTCTGCAAAATGGTTTCCTGCAAAGGAGACTGATGAATGAGTCATCTCTGAATTCTGCAAGACAGTCAACACATTTAATTTAACTGGACCTTCTTGCTTAGCGAGATCTAATCCCAATATCAGCAATAGTGGTGGAAGCGGTGTAACTAACACCGGGTTATGTATAACCCAGTGTTCCTGGGTGAGGAACAGACATGCCAAGTCAGAAAAGAGCATCATCATACGGGTGTTGCACATCTGCTAGAGTCTTTTAATGATCAATACAACTTCTAGAGCTCATTAAGGTTGATATTAGTTACTAGAACTTTTACAGCTGTTCCTTAGGCATAAGAATAAAGCGTAGAAGTGAAGAGAAGTCTTACAGAGGTTTAATCTTCTTTTTTTTTTCCTGCAAAATGAAAAATTTATGTGATGCTGCTAGTTCTGAAAGTTGTAGTTGTAAATTATGTAGTGATGGTAACTAGGCAAATCTAAACTTTATGAAGGTATGCAAAAGCAATACGCTTGTTCCACGAGAAACTAAAGATCTTTCACTCCATTAGGACTTGTTTTTTCCTCTCTGTCCTAGTAGTCTGTGATCTGACATTTCTGCAATACCTCTCATGCCACTGCCTCTCAAATAGTTTAGATTGTTCCACCATCTGGCATGTGCATGTATATGGGTGTGTGTAGCAGATTGTATTACTCAGCGTATGAAATAGATTTCTGTTTGTGCTTTAAAATTCACAGAAAAATGCAGAAAAGACTGAGTGAAGTTTCACTATGGTCAATGTTGCTATGTTTTATTAAATTAAATACTATAATTTATCATAATTATACCATTCTAAACCATCTTCTTTTACATTTGTTACTTTTTTAGGGCTGGATTCTCCATGTGTTCTCTCAGCTGAAAAGATTGTTTTTCTTTTTGTTATTTAGTTTGAGTAAAACAAGCTCTTGTCTTTCTGAGCTTTTAAGTACATATTTCATTTAAACAAGTTTAATTCATTGCTTTCAATCAAAATGGCAGTATTCACATAGATAAAATATAACTAGAACATAAAGTTTCAATTCCTCAATTCTTTTCATATTTCTCTTTCATGAAAATGCAAGGGAATCCAAGTTCAAAAGCTTGGCTGGGTATTTTTAGGGTCTGGGCATGTCAAGCTTTTCTGTTTGCACAAGAGTATTTAAATGTTTTTTTGTTTTGTTTCTTATCTAGAAGTAGGTTAGAATGTAAACATGTGCAAATGATAACAGTTCACAGTGCCTTACCCAAGACTTTGTTTGTAGATGTTTGTGACTAAGATTCTTCTTGAAATCCAGGATAGCCAGAAACTAGGCCAAAAAGCCTTAAGAAGAGCTTTTGTTTAGGGAAATCTCATAGCAAATGTGAAATAACTAGTGGTAAAAATGACAGTCAAAATGGCTTTGACTTCCTGGTTCATCCTTGATAGTATCATACTCCTCAAATATAGCTACCATGCAGAAGGCTAGTGGTCATCTGGTGTCTTGCTTTCCTAAGCACCTTCAAAACTATGTTTCTTCTGTGACCCTTCAAAAAGTAGGGGACCTTGTACAGCACTGGGGAGCTGCATACTCTGACCATGAGAACTTCAGCCTCAACATCCCTAGTGTAGCCAGTAGCATTTCAAGATCACGTTCATCTTAAAAAATTCATCGAGTTTTGGGTATCTGCAGTGTCATTGAATTCCATAAGTTGTTTTCCAGTTCTCAACTTGCATTTTATCTCTTCCTTCTATATAGCAGTTAAATCTGCTAACATTAAGTACCTTACTGATGATCAATGGACATCACTACAAGCATAGTCCTAACCTTCCTGTCTGAGAGTCTTGACAAGTACCTGAGTGCATAAATGCAGGAGTCAAGGAGTAGACAGGTAGCCTACCCATAGGTGACTAAGAGTATTTTAGATGCCCTGGAATATCCCTATCCCATCTCCAGCTACTGTTCAGAAAGGTGTAAGAGTCTGTATGTCCCATGTCATATACACCACCTCCATGAAGACAGTCTAGGAAGCCCTTTAGTATCTAAAATGACATGGATACCATCCTCCCTCCACCCCTGTATAGGCTTCTTGCATTTCCTTGTCTTGGAAGCTAGGTTTTTCAGCCCCTCTTCATAGCAGATCCCTGGGGATATTTACACAGGCTGTTTTATTGCCTAGACCTAAGGAGCTGTCAGGAGAAATCACTTTTACCATGATTCACTCCTTAGAGCTTAGGTGAGGGCAGTGCTCCATTGTCCACCACCGAGAATCATAATTTCCTCAAGAGGGATTTTCCAGTGTAAATGCCTATTTCATCCTTCAATCTTATTGAAGAACATCAGCAAGCAGCTTGTTGCAACACCTTGTGCTCCCATGCTTCCACATCCATGATGAAGTCAGATCAGTCCAGCAGCCACTGGCAAGGTGTAACATGGTCATGGTGAAGTCCTTACAAAAGCACTGGTACTTCTGCCTTGAGGAAAAGGAAATACCTTTGAAACTATGCGGAAGGACTAAGGACTCTCGTACCTGGCACCTCCAGCCACGATTATGATACTTATATGAACTCTTCAGATAAAGGATCTTAGGCAACTGTGGCTTCATATAATCCAGAAAAGCTGCAAGCCAGCCATTTGTCTCACAAGGCATTTTTGCTTTTTGTTCTGGCACCTTTCCTCAGATCCTACTGCTTGTACTGTGAAGCACTCCTATGATCACCTTATTTGAAAGACACCAAGTGTAGGCACTTTTCCAATCCTGTCTCTGAGGACACACATTCCTTTCCTGCATGTGCGGTCCATTTCAAAGTCTCCAAGTCACGTTAGTTGTGTTTGTGAATCTCCAAGGCATTATTTAATAGAGATTAGACTTGATGGAAAACAAGAATCTTGTGACCTTGTATCTGACAGACTTTTTAAAATTTTGTGGACTGAAGCTTTCCGTTAGGTCTTTAGCAAAACTTGACTCAGAACAGAAAAATCTACTTGAAAGAAGCACCAAACAAAGCGGAAGGTTTTTCTTTTGCAGTCCCTTAGGCGTTTCTATTCCACCTGCCTTTCACTAGTCCTTGGAGGAGACTCTCCGCTCTCTTAGAAGGAATTTGGCTGCCTTATTCTGGTATCATCTACCAGGTGAAAACGGGCCAATGTTTTTCTTCCCCGTGGTACTGAGGTTTTCAGAAGGCCTGAGTCATGCATCTATGCTAGAAGAGCAACTGCTCATGCGTGGGGTTTGAATACAATATTCCTACCTTTGAATCAATGGTCACTGTATCCTTGTTTTCTAAAACAGTGATTTTGGTGAGCTCACCCTGGGGAAATTCAGCCTGGATGTTCCCTGTGCGCTGTATTCGGGCAGATGCTGTGCAGCTGAATTTTTTCCTGTTCACTCAGTTGTATTTTTCCTTGTGACTCTCATGCAGAGGCTAAGCTACACACGCTAGATATTCTTAAAGCTCTTTTCTTTTATCTTTCCAGAACAAAGTAATTTTGTAAATCATCTGGACTTTTTGCAACTTTTGGTGATAAATCTAAATGAATACTCTTTCCTCACAAAGGCTGTATGGATTACAAAGTACACGGCAGTTTTCTGTACATTAACTTAACTATGTCTTCTCTCCCGAGATACCTTTGTCAAAATCAAGCCCCTACTTGTAATGAACTTCTGAATACAGCATGGGACTGGTAGGTCCCACTGTTTTCCCTTCTCACTTCCTTTCGTTTGCCAGATATTGGTGTTCCATGTGTCATTTTACCCCTGTAAAAAGTGCCAAACATTGCTACTGAATGATAGCTCCTGAAGCCCAGCCTGCAGATCTTCTCTACAATTATTTCATGCCCATTTTTTTTGTTAAGTTTATAATTTGCTTGAATCAGCAAAATGAAAACTAATTAATTGATTATTTGAAGGGAAATCTGTCTTTTCTGTACAATAGTAGACTGGCAAAACATTTTTCTTTCTGGCAGAGATTTTGTAGAAGAAAAGCTTGGCAGTAAATATGTGGTAGGGAGATCCCTGGATTTTGCAACAACCTTTGAGGAATCAGGACCTGCAACCCCAGTGTTTTTTATCCTGTCCCCAGGAGTCGACCCATTGAAGGATGTGGAGAAACAAGGTAAATAAATCATGTCCCTAGGCATACCATAGCATTGCTTTTTATCTTCTGCATAATTATCTTGGAATGACATTCTTGTTCTGTTTTTTTTCCTCATCTCTTTGTAGATAATGGAGTAATCTGTTAAAAATAGATAATTGTGAGAGGATGTGATTGTTTCTTTTCTTTTTTTTCTTTTTTTTTCTTAAAGGTTTTTGGATTTTCATCTAAAGTTTAAATTAAATTTGCTTCTTTCCTGCATTGCCTAGATTCCCAGCGCAGTTCACACTGCAATGATTTCTGAGTTGGTCTTGTACACAACCTATAATTTATGTCAGAGATATCTAACATGCTGTCAGATAGCTAAAAATAAGCAGTAGCTCCCTATAATATTCTGTTGGTTAGCGGCAGATTTTCCAGTTTTTAATCCCATCTTTCCTGAGTTGGTTTTGGTGCGGATGGTCAGATGTAGTGCTTTCAGCTGGCTTCAAAGCAAAGGGGTTTCTCTAAGGTGCCTTGTTTGAGAAGGCGGTGATTTCTGTTCTGCACTGACTGCTATAGTCAGTGCCTGTGCTCTAAAGGTGCCAATGTGCAGAATTTGCTCTGGGTCTCGGCTCCACTGTGGAAGAATTACTATTTTCAGCCTGAGCATGGCAATTACAGTAGGTCTGGAAATGGGGTTACTGCTGACTGTCGAACACAGGTCACTGCAATCACTTCTTTTGAGATGGTTACAACAGAGGGGCTCCATCCCCTGGAGTAGACGGGTCAGATGCCTCTGGGTATGGTGTTAGGGCTGCTCCGGTTTGCTGTCTGCTCATCAGATGTCTTTTCTTTTTCTCCAGCAATGTACTACACATATCTCCAAGACCATGACTTGTGGTCAAGCTCCGATGCTCCTGGAAGCGGGGAGTGTAGTGTATTTAAATGGTTTGAAATAGACTAGACTAGATTAGACTAGAATAATTCAGTTGGAAGAAGCCTACAACAATCATCTAGTCCAACGGCCTGACCACTTTGGGGTTGACCAAAAGTTAAAGCATGCTATTAAAGTCATTGTCTAAATGCCTTTGAAACACTGACAGGCACGTAATTTGTAATACCACAGTAGAGCTGCTGGCTGGTTTTTAGCAGGCATGTCTCCAGACTAAACATTAGCAAGGCTGGCAGCCCCAGGAGAGAAACCAGTAACACTGAACTAAGCCATCATCCAGGTGAGCGGTGGAAGCATGCTGACCTGTGGATTTCTTTTCCTCTCTATGATGAACCTTCTGGGACACCCCAAAATAACGTTTGAGTCACTCTTCACCCGCATTCCCACAAGCAGCCTCCAGAGATGTTAAAGCCCCGAGCAGCCTGAGCCACAGACCAGGTGCAGGTCTCAGTCGTGGAGAGTCCCTGGACTCTGCATTGTGTTCCGAGCTCTTTCTGCCCTGACATCAGGTCTCATTACTGTGAATTGAACGGGACTCCCCTGAGGAAGGTCTTATCATGTGCCTGGCTTCCCTTTGGAGCCACGTCAATGATCCTGTCTCTCACTGTGTTGTTTTCCTGAATGGGAAATGAAGCACTAAAATCCAACCATTAATGTTTTAATTGGAATGATAAAGATGTGTGTGGCTGAGCACCTGGGGTTAGTCAGACAGAAAAGTTACAGCAAGTAAAAGTGAAAAAAATCTAATGAAATAAAAACATTGCTTCAGTGCAGCTGCACTGGCCTTAAAGCCTGCCTTGCTGGGGTTTGGATCAGATTCATTATTCAATATTTTCTCTACCCTTCCACCGGCTTTTATTAAAGTGCAAGTCTGGCTAGATAATTCTTGTGAATGAAAGATATTTTCTTCCACACGCTGCCCACTCATGGGACCTTTCCTTGGTGACATGGGGAGGACCCTGCAGCAAATGCTGTTGGGCTCGGAAAGGTCCCCCCCTCGCTGCCAAGGGCAGCCTGCCTGCACTGTGCCCTCTCCTCTCCGAGTCAGCAAGGAGGGAGACTGGCATCGCCTTCGGTAAGGCAGCAAGCGCAGACTCACTGTGTGTCCCTCTGCAGTCCTGTTCCTACCTGTGAAGCAGAAATAACAACTGATATTAATTTTATTATTAATCATCTGGTTTGGGGTAGTGCCCTGCCTTCTGTAAGTTTGCCCCATCCATTCTTGAGAGGGTGGGGTCTTGAAGGCAGAGGAGGAGATTAGCAGCTCTTAAAGTTGGCAGCCGCCAGAGATGGTGAGAAAGAACACTGGAAACTCTCAAATGGTGAGAAAGAAAACTGGAAACTCTTAAATATGGAGAGAGCTGCATCTCAGAGGGCTGCTGTAGTAAGGCAGAGAGCTCAAGCAACTGGAAGAGTTTGGATGTTTGTTTTACTTATGGCCATCTGTTTCCAATATTGTACCAAAAGCTGAATCCTAAGTCTTGCAAGACAAATCTTTTCCTCATTTGACTGTAAAACTTGCCTGCTTTTATCAAAAACCAGGAATTAAGGGTGCGCCTTCTGGATGAAGGCAAATCTGCATGCAGAGATTATTGTAGGCAATCCCAAGAGATCAGCACGTGAGGACATGTGTACTGACTCCCCAGCTGAGCCGAATGTGTCCTGCTGTGATGCGTGGAGCCGGCCTGGATGTTTGTCAGGCTGCTTCCCTCCAGCCACACAAACTGGTGCTCATCTGCTGAGGAGCACACAGCAGAGAGACCTTGCTCCAGGCAGTTGCTTCTCCTGTGGGATGAGGAGCAATTGGTGTCCTCTGTCTTTGAATGACAGCTAGATTCAGAAAACAAAACAGGAGATCTTCGGCCATGATCACTTAAAGGATCTGAGGCACTGGGATGCTACGGAAAAACCAGGGGTTTCCGAAAGGGTATCACAGACTAAATGAAAAAACACTAAATAGCTGCCATCCGTCCTCCAGAGCAGGACAGTAAATGACAAGGGGTTTGGGGTTCCCACCCTGCACCATGCAGAAGGGGATGTAGAAGGGACTGTAGGAGATGGTCTGCAGTGACCCCTGGAGCACCCGTTCCCATGGGCTCTGCTGCAGCCCACTGACCATGGGCCTTCCCACAAGCATTGTGGTGCACCCAGGGGTATCTCCACACCTGCTGAAGCCCATGATGATCCATGAGAAATCTGGAGGGCTGACTGATCTCTAGCTCCAAGAAACCTGGGAGATCTTGGTCAAGGCCACAGGAAGCTCACACAGATTTCATTTCAGCTGTCTTAAATCTGAATGGGTTCCTAACTTTACTGCTGGTTCTAGCATGGTGCATTTCGCCACCGAATGATGTCTTGTTCAAAGCCTATTTAATCAGCAGGAAATGATTTTAATTTCCTATCGTTGTAAAATATGTTTTTACACAAGATTGCAGGGGAATAATGTTCTTTAAACAAGAGGAGCTTTGTAATAATGTACCTTTGTGTTGATGCCATTCTGTAATTAAAAGTAGTTTGCAAGAAGCTACTGCTGTTTTCAGTGCTTTGGCAAGGAGTGTGTGAGAGACAAGATAACTATTATAAGAAGTGCGATAAGTCTTCTGTGAGGGTTTTTGATAAGGCTGAACTCTGCCTCGCTGCTGCCGCCTGAGCTCAGCTGTGCTGCGTGCCTTTCTGGGTAAAAGTGCTGAACATAGCTCTTTTTTTCTTTTAGGGAAGAAACTCGGTTATACATTTAACAACAGGAATTTCCACAATGTTTCCCTTGGACAAGGTCAAGAGGTAGTTGCTGAACAAGCTCTAGATCTGGCTGCGAAGGAGGGTCACTGGGTCATCCTCCAGGTACGGTGTCTTTGGGAACAGTCCTGTCGTTCCCTCGGGTTACCTGGTGCCAATCACCTTAGCGAGGGCTGTCTATCATTCTTATCTGGTGTGAGATGGGACAAGGTGTCATCTGTGTGTCCAAACCAGCCACCTTCTAACTGTTTCTTGCTGCTGTCTATTGCTTTTATCGGGCATTGTTGTTTTGGTTTTTTTGCTCTTTGAGCCTTTTGTAGGGTGTGTAGTTGTAGGGAGTCCTCTGAGGGAAGGTTGTGCTACATTTTCCCATGCTTTTATTTGCTTCATGAATAAATAAAGAGCTTTGTTCTTAAGAGCTGTTAGACTAGTTCTCTTACTACCCTTCAAAACTTAGCATGTATTTAAATGAGCAATGGGAACAAGCACACCACTGTAGGAAAGGCAGAGGCTATCTGTAGTGGTACCAATTCCTTTATGCATTCCAAAACAGGAAAGTGTTTCAAGCTCTTATCAATAACTTGGCAAAATGTTTCAGAGCCTTTTGGGGTGCAAAGGGAGCTCTGTCAAGTGCTCCCTGGAGACACGTAGTGAGTGCTTGGATTTGCTAATGTGCGGAGTCAGTGATGCCAGCTCTCATTACAGGTCTTGGGAACACCTCTGATTTCCCCGATGTGGATTTTATAAATGTTTATTATCACTGAATGGTTGGATATTAATTATTATTACATTATATA
>NW_010545684.1:0-18691 GCF_000687285.1 Phaethon lepturus
AAGATTTGGTCTTATTTCTCATTTTCCTACTGTGATTTTGATTGGCAATAAAATAAACTTAATTTCCCCAAGTCGGGTGTGTTTTGCCCGTGACGGGAACTGCCGAGTGATCTCCCTGTCCTTACCTGGACCCACGAGCCGTTCGTTGTGTTTCCCCTCCCCTGCCCAGCTGAGGGGGGCAGTGATGGAGCGGCTCTGGGGGGCACCTGGTGCCCAGCCAGGGTCAACCCACCACACATACCGCTGGAGAAACCTAGCTTAGGAGTACAGACACTATTCTAGTGTCCGGCTTTATTGCAGAGTTTGATGTGAGGCTGTCTGGATGCATGGTGGGAGGCTTCTGCTTTCTGAGTCTGGTGGAAACTGATTGCATGTGGAAATAAATAAGGCTGTCACGTGGATATGGTGTGTGGTCACACATCCGTCATTATCGGGGGAAAATTCTTTGGGCAGCAACTATTGTAACCAGACAAATTTAGATGAATGGAAACGTTGGCAGAGTAATCATTAATATGTATTTGTGTGTGTAAAAATGACTGTAGGAAAGTATTCAGCTGCGTAGTTTGCCTGCCAAGATTGTTTTACTGGCTTAAGATAGAATAGTTGGGAGCATGGGAAGATGGTGCAGTGGCATGGTTTGGGAATAGTGATGGGAAAATGAACCTAACTTGTCTAATTGATGGAGGTGTTTGAGACCTTTAAGTAGAAGAATCTATGACAAACCTGCCAGCATTACCTTCTCAGGGACTGAGCTCAGAGGTCCAGGCGATAGTTTCTTCTCCTTTATTCTTAAGGGAGTAAAGTAGCAACAGTTTAAACTTAGCGTACCAGTTTTAGCGTAAGAAATAATTTAATGTGAATTTTTTAAAAACATGTCCTGAGGACAGTAAATATTAGTCAAAGAAATCTAAATTTTTTTGTTTGTTTTAAAAACACCTGAAGATTATGCATATTATTAGCCATAAACATGCATTCAGTTTATACTTTTTGGAACCCACTTTCTATATCTGCAGTAATACCAAGATTTGATGTAAACTAAAAATCTTTCTTCATATCTGAGAAAGAACTCAAGTTATTTAAGGTCAATTTTGAAAGATGAGGAATATCTTGAATTTCTAAACTTCAAACAGGACAGACTGTAAATGTTTTTAACTTTTAATACAGATTACATTTTCTTAGCTCCGTTTTCTTAATTGATTTTTGCCATTCAACCAGTCATTTCTATCTGTATATATAAAATATATGGCTTACTGTTAAAAGGATCTCAAATCAAATTGGCTTTATTTACTTCAGAATATTCTGAATAATGTTTATTATGGGAATCATAAGAAAGGGGTAGACATTTCTAATAGAAGACTATTTCCAAGTGGCTTGATTGAATTAAAGAATGCCCACTGGAATGAAAACTCAATTAAGAGCAGTTATTTCAGTATTCTCAGTGGAAGAACCAATTTTTCTTATTCCACAGAGCTACTAGTCTGATTTATCTGCAGATGAGTGTCATCCGTCAGCTGAGGTCGTAGACAGATTTATTAGTGCTGCAGTTTGCGGTGGGATATGCCAACTTTGCTGTGAACGTTGTAGTTCTTTAAACCTGCCTGGGGAGAAGACTAAGAGCTGGATTTCCTTCTGGAAGAGGCCAGGTAGCCCCCTCCATTTCTCAAGAAAGCTCTTTCTGTAGCAGTTTATTGTTTCCTTATGGCGATATTGAGTCTCCATGTACTGGTTAATGAAGCAGCTGGGACATGCTAATGAGCTGGTTCATATGGAAACAGCTTACTCGTATAAAAGCAAAACTAAAAGCCCTTTGAAATCTGTGGTTCAGGAGTATTAGCTAAGTGTTTTTATTCCCCTGTCCCCCAAAATCACTCTTGGTTCTGTCTGTCCAGATTACTGTCAGGGGGGTTGGAGTAATTAGGTGAGCAGATTTCAGCATTTAGTCCATTGTGTGTCATCTTCAAAAGCATCCACAGCCTCCATCGTGACCTCCAGGACACTGGAAGTGTCTCCTCAGAGAAGGATTAGAAGCTGGCTCCAATATTTCAGAACTTACGATGTGGCAGTCATGACATTTTACATGTGCTTCTGTTGCATGGGGTACAGACGGAGTGAAAAAACACATTGATTCCAAAACGTGAGCGAAATGGGATGATTTGGATATAAATATCTCATAGCATGTATATATATGTGTGTGTATATATATTTGACAGCGGTTATGCACATTCACATCTATTCTTTTCCTTTTATTAAATAATGTATGATTTTTCTTAATTGGATGTACCTTAAAATATGAAGCAAAAAGGGGTATTTGTCTTGGCTTATCTTTTCTCCCATGCAGGTGTTCCTGAGCTTGAGCACGTGGGTGCTGTAAGGTTGTGCTGATAGTGTCTCCTCTCAGTAGCACCCCGTCAGGACGTGGGACTCATCCGCTGCTTTGATAAAACACTAAGGGCAGCAGCATCTTCTGTCAATATTTACTAAGTTGTGGGATTTCAGGTGCTATCATGATGAACCTAAATGTGACCTAAACTGAACTGAAAGCAGCTTGAGGCAGGAATGGCTTTTTATCTTCTTGAATCGTGTTTGAAGTTGTGATGGTTCTTTGAAGCATATTTAAATTAATAACCACTGCATTTTCTTGACAATACTGGTAAAGATAATGTGGGATTTCCATTATTCTGGCTAGGTTTTCGATCATTTCCTGGTTACAATGAGGATGATGAATGAACATTGCCAAGGAACGGTATTTTAAAACATTAGTTTTTGCTATGTTGGTGACACAGTGGAACATAGATGATTACCAGTGCTGATGTTTAATTTAAAACTGTCTAAAAATTTGTACTTGACCCCTTTATATCAAGGTGAACTTCAGGCATGCTTAGTTTATGCAGGTTTCACAGGCAGTCATGACAATAGCCTAAGTGTTAGATTTATTTTGCAGGCTAAATGATCATTTTATCTATTCACTAGAACCACTCAGGGCTGCAAGAGAGAGCTTTTTCCAGTTGAATTTTCATGCAAATATCTTTATTTGTAGTGTAAAACATTAGAACAGCTAGGTACTCTTGTGTAAATTAGTAGCACTGTTTATAAATATCTCTGCAATTGAAAGCAGCAGAAGTACCAGATGTGTAATTACATTAGCACACATACTCTACAGAAAGCTGCTTCTATGAAACAGAAACAAGCTTAATGTGAAAATCTTTGGTTTTGCGAGTGTGCATGCTATGCACATCATTAACCTGTTAATTAAATCTATTAAGGGCTACATTTTTTGAGGCCTTGTTAAGTGTTTACTTATGTATAAGAATGTTTGTTTCTAAAAAGTCTTAGTTGCAAGGTGTGGGCTAACGTTGTAAAAGCAGATCCTTGCGTTTGGATGTAAAATGTGCGTACAGCATATGTAACTGGTATTTTTCCATGTTACCATTCTTTATTTCAAAAATCGTAGCGTGTTATATTTTATGGCAACAGTGACCATATTTCCAAGTTCAAAATTGTTCATCTCTGCTCAGCAAACAGCCCCAGCAGAATACCTGAATGCTCCCTGCACCCGGCCGCATTTCTTAGTGGTTTTCAAAAGAAACATGGGTCTGTGCCACCAAAGTCATCCTCAGGATATATATTCTCAGCTGTTTCAACATCTTGATCCATATGGTTTTATCCCTTGGACTAAAGCTTGTGAAAATGTATGTGAAGGTGCATGTCTGTTAGGATTTCAGTGATAGCTGAAGGCTACTCAGAAATACGTAACCACTATAAACCACGACATGTGCGCAAAACATCTGCCAAAAAGGTAGTGATGATCTACCAGTATTGTGAGGCTGACCTCTGAATAATTTTAAGGTGCGATTTGATGTTTGAACACTTCCATCTTTAAATTATTGGATATATTGGTTCCGATAAATTATTGAATATATTGTTCTATTTTCAGTTTTCTTTATTTCAACAGTGTAGATACTGAAAAGAAAAAAAACCAAAACGAAACCCTGCCCCTTCCCCTAAACGTGCTTGTTCCCACCCTGGGACTGTGGCTTAGCACTCTGCTCACTGCAGGACTTGCAACTCCTGGGCATGTGTTAGTGTACTGACACAGATTTATGGCCAAGACTGTGGTACTCTCTTCTCTGTTTATCCTTAGAGCGTTACTGGCTTTTGCTCCAAGGAATCTAACTCAGCTGGAAAAGGAAAAAACTAAATAAAAAAATAAAATGAATAGAAAATTGCTCTTTATGTTGTAATGCTTTATTGCCCCAGTTCTAGGTTGTGTTGCTCTCATGTGGGAGGTAGGTTTGCAGAGAAGCACTGCAGCCAAGGGGCTGTTTCTCTGGATGGGGTGCAGTTGAATTCCATGTCTGGCTCTCCAGCAGGTAAATATGTCTAATGTGCTAGTTTAAAAAAAAAAAAAAAAAGTTCAAAAGCAATGTGGGATAATACAGCCTCTTCATAAGATCCTTGGATCTCAGTCTGGCCTGATGCACAGATCCTAATCTGACAATATTTTGCTTTCACTCACCTGCATGTGTAGCCATTTGGAATGATGCCTGGCAAAATCTGCTTCCAGATGGGATGCAGATTTTTCTTTCTTCATATACCTATCTGGATATGCTGTGCCCACTGATGTTTTGTAAATCTTGTCAGAAGATTCCCAAGATTTTTCTAATCTTAACACCCGCAAGTCTGAACGAGGTAATGTGGTCATGTTCTCTGAGTGCAAACTCAAGTAGTTATTCTGTTCTTCTGGACCTTGCAATCAAGAAGCTGAATTTATGACGTGATGGGAGATTATTTCAATATGGAAATTAATGTCTTTGTCACTGCCTTCCTTTTACACTAATTTATTGGATTTAGTTACTTTTTTGGGGGTTGGTTTTTTTTTGTTGCTGTTGTTGTTATTTTTTTGTTTAGGGATGGGTTTTGCTTTTTCTTTTTAGTGTTTGCTGTATGCCTGTCATTCTTCCCTAAAGCGAAAACCATTTGCATCTTAAAGCCCTTCATCCTGATTTACACTGTCTGGGAACTTAAGCTCTTTGGCCCTCTTAGATTGATTAGACGCTGCTCAATGCTCAGCCATTCCTCCTGTCAGCAGCCTGTGCTCGCAGCGTCTGCAAGACGAGCAGATTGATTTACTGCTGGAGAACACTTATCATTCCAAACTTCGGCATCGCTGCTCGTATTGTTTATTTCTGCACAGCTATTTCCAAGTATTGAAGACAATTGTGCTTTTCCAAAATACTTTTCCTCTAGAATTTGGAGCATTTAAAAAGAGTGTCTAGAATAAATGGAGATTTAATTACACATAATTAAAAGTGGATAATTACATATGTAAATAAAAAAAAGAGAAAATGTCCAGTAAAAGCAGTTTGTATAGTTCTACAATAACCTCTGTCCAGCTTTTATAAAATTGATTGTGCACATATTGAAAAATAGTAGTTTTCACATGAATTAATTATGCTATCTGTTGCCAGGGAGTTGTTATCATTGGTGTTCTCCATCTATGCAGAAATACTAATTAGTAGCAGTACGGGGCACCATGTTATGCGATCCTGCCCATCGTATAACTCTATAACGCTCGTTAAGAATAACGACTGTCTGGCCCATACGGTTGAGAAGGTATTTCTGTATGAGGACATGACGTCTATATTTTACCATCTGCCTTTTCTGTTCCAAGAGTGTCGGGCGGCCCCGCTCCTGCTCCGGAGCAAGGGGAGGACCCACGGCAGAGGGGCTGCCGCGGTTGGGGCTCGTCACAGGTCCCGCCTGGAGAACATCTCCCCGTAACACATCTCTACCTGGGCGCTCACCCGCTCTGCAGGAGCCCGAGGGAGAGCTAACGCCTTTCCACCATCTGACCCCAGCCAGACCCAGTAGCACCTCGGTGTGCCATTCCGGGTGGCGATTCCTTTGCCGTGGCGTATCGATCGCTGTAGTATCTGAACAGGTATGCTGGCTTCTCTGCTGTAGTGGGCTATAAAACATGCAAGTTGGGAATAGCGTGAAGCTGAGTAGAAAAAATATAGTTCTCCCTGAAAATGATGCCTGGAGACAGATGCACACGTTTCTGTGATTATGTGCGTGTGAAGTAAGTTCTGGTGCTTAAGAAAGGTTTTGCAGGTGTGCGGATTGCCGTATTATTTCACAGCTTTCTCCGTGAAACAATTTTTTTTGGTGGAAAAATTATTTAAGTTTTTAAGGTTTTGAAAAACAGAACGTTGCTATTATTTCAGTGAACAAATATAATTTAAGCTTCATGAGAGAGTAAGAAAATTAGAAACCGCAGTTGTCACAATTGGGAAGAAGGGATGGCAGATCCTTTGGTGCTTGCCAGGCAACGGATTATTGCAGAAGTAATAATAGAAGAATTTTCTTTGTGTCTTGGAGCTCAAATACCAAGCAGCTGTTGAACCGCTGCCGGTGCTTCCCCCTCCAGCTGTCCCACCGAGGTCCTATCTCAGAGCAGTGAACCTCTGACCGCAAAGTCCCCGGTATGGTTCCTTTAGGAGTTGTCCATTAGTGCTGATCTTGACGTTGTTTGGTAAGGTTCCTTGCGGAGATGTGGGTGAGGCGGTCTCTTCCAGCGCTGAGTGTATCTCCTCTGCGATACGCTGATCCTACCCATTGCTGGGCTATTAGCAAGAAGGTGGATCTGGAGGGAAACCTGGGCTTTGCATTCCAGAAAAATGACTCAGAGTGACCGCTGATGTGAAGGATGGTGAGGGGAAGCCAATGTATGGAAAAGTAGAAAAAGCCTTGTGCAAAGCTTGCTGGTGTTATACCTGTATAAAACTGGAGTGGGCCTTCTGAATCACGCGGTTCCTGCAGGCAAATAGGAATTAATCCCATTCATGAATATATTGAGCTCTCTTCTGCTTCCCTGCAAATACCAGGATAGACCTCCTCGACCTCTTACTTGGTTGTGCTTGAAGGGGTCTGAGCTTTCCTATGGGCTGGAGAGGAGATTTAAACATTCCTAGAGAGGAGGGTGAAGATCAGAAGGTATCGTTGAGATGGGTGTCCAGCAATGCCTGTGTATTGCCTCTGGTTCCCTGCCGGTAAGCCAGGCAGTTCGCGTTGCAGGAGATGCTGCATGACCGATGCTGTATTGATTCTGGGTGTGTTTCATGGGGAAATAACGGTTCCTGTTGGGGAATATATAAGCCCCAAAGTCAAGGTGGAATGACTGAAGAAACATTTTTTCAGCTGCGTTTTCTATTAAGGTTACATTTACAAACACCTTATAAAGGCTGTTATATTTTAAAAGGAATCGGTTTTCTTAGATGTTTGGAATTTTAAAAAGGTCAGAGTTTGATTATAACTATCTATAATCCAGTGCTGAGATGTTTTTAATCTCGTATGCAGTAAACTACTCATAGTTGTAATTTGCTGATAAGATCTATTTATACTTTTTGTTTTTATAGTATACATAAATTTATATACATCATGGCCTCATCTCCTACTGTCAGTTGCTGTCAAGGCAAGAAATCTGTTCTCACAAACCCTCAAAATGTGTTGGATGAGTATTACAGAAAAGGTCTGGAATGTGTGAGTTTGTTTTTTTTTGTTTGTTTTTTTTTGTTTTTTTTTAAACTGAGAGTTGAAAGAAAAGAATATTTTTCCCTGGGCTGTCTCCGGGGTGTGGGCACATGATTGAGTACTTCAGCTAATGCAGTTTACATTAGTGCTTAATATTGAGAAGTCCTGCCTTCAAGTGCCAAAGGGTTAGTAAATCACTGAATTTTCATAAACAGCAGTGTTGATTACATTTTGCTGCAGAATGTCTTTCTTGCTGGAGTGTGTCTTGAGTGTTCCTGCATGTAGCTAATAAGGCAAAAACCTGAAATGTAAAATTGGAACAAACTGCTGCATGGCTCTAAGTCACTACACTTCACTTTTACTCATATCTAAAATAAGATGAATAACTAAGCTGCTGAATTACTCATTTGTGTAGGTCATGAAAGTTTAAAAAAGTGCTGCTGCAGGTATTTAAAATTAATCCCAGGAATCAGAGGACTTTTATATGCCCTGTGTGACGCACTGCAAATAGTACAATACTCTCTTATTTTGTATAGCTTCTTTCATACAAATTATAGTAGAAAGTGCTTTACTGAATTGCTGCTGCTAATAAATAGCAAAATAATTGAGACAGTTAAGTATGGGCAAGGAGGAAAAGCTGTATTTTGGCTGAGAGATGGCAGTAGATGCAGGGGAGGCATACAGGAGGGCTCTTCTAGACAGCAGGGGAGTGGGCAGTTATGCTAACAACAGCTACACTAATATTACTTTGGAATATAAAATACCTGAACGTATCTGGTCTGGTGCCCTAGACTCTGTACGGTGCTGGTCCCAAAGATTTTACTGTGCAAGAAAAGATGTGACTGGACTGAGTACACTGACATGGTGAGAGCATGATATGCAAATGCTATGACTTCCATCAGCACAGTAAGATCTTTGCCTGAATCATTAGAAATACTTTTCTTGGCATAATATTGAATATCTTTGCATCATGCCAAAAAAAAAAAAAAAGAAGTGGTGAGAAGATAGGTGGTAGTTCATATGATCTTTAACAGTTTGATTCATAATAAATAAATGTAGATCCAAGTCTTATAAAAATAGATAATTCTCATAAAATTACATAAAAATTACATGCATCTAATAAAAACTTCTCATAAAATAACCAATTCTGAGGAAATCAATTCAGTAGAACTTATTTTTTGCCACTGTTACTAGTGGTTAAGATTAATTGGTTGTAAGGCCGTCAGGAATAAAGCTCATGTGTTGCCTGAGTCAGTTGTTCTCTGTTCTCAGAAATCGCAGAATGAGGTGAAGCTTTCCGTTTCATGTAAATGTGCTCTGGGGGGGAGGATGCTAGAATGACATCCAAGGCGGTTCCATGACATTTCAAGCAGAACTACTCAGTTAAAGTGGACACTGCAGCGGTCTTCTGGAGTTATGATCACGTCTGGCCAAGTTGTTCCTCAGCCAGGCATTAATGAAGTCGTACATCTCCGTTACGATATTTGTGGGTCTTTGTCCAAGACTTAGGGCATTCTATTAAAAAACAAATTGTTATGGTCTAGAACAATTGCTGTGTTGCCCGAGTCAGTTGTTCTCTGTTCTCAGAAATCGTAGAATGAGGTGAAGCTTTCCGTTTCGTGTAAATGTGCTTTGGGGGGAGGATGCTAGAATGACATCCAAGGCGGTTCCATGACATTTCAAGCAGAACTACTCAGTTAAAGTGGACACTGCAGCGGTCTTCTGGAGTTATGATCACGTCTGGCCAAGTTGTTCCTCAGCCAGGCATTAATGAAGTCGTACATCTCCGTTACGATATTTGTGGGTCTTTGTCCAAGACTTAGGGCATTCTATTAAAAAACAAATTGTTATGGTCTAGAACAATTGCTCCTAAATTTGGTACTTAAATTGAAAGGCAAAGTAAAAAGTGTAGAAAATAGAAGGACTATTCCAGTGATTGTCCATTATTTTTTACACTGTTCCTTCCTGTTTTATGTATCAGATGTGACTTGGAGATTATCTATTACCTATTCGAAATAAATTACTAACACAGTACTCTATTTAACTGATTGCTGATCTTGTCCCAAGTTTACAAATTAGTACGTAGCGACAGGGACAGAGTAATTGTGGAAGATGCTTATTGTTGAATGTGTTCTCGGATGGTGAAATGGTTGCAATTAAGCTAAATGTCACATTAAACAGAGCATAATTATTGTAGCAATCCTTATTAAGCAATAACATACTTATTAAGCAGCTCTTATTGGGATTCCTATTTTAGGTTTGATGTTTAGTGGTGTTTCATTTTGTCTGTAATACGTAATTACTGTCTGAAGAGCCTGCTTGCCTTATGCTTGTGTGACCTGTGTGTCAAAGAGCAGATGTCACTGTATCCTTTCAGACATCATTATTGCATAATTGTAGGTAGGTCTGGCAAGCAGGAAAAGCAAATCAGTGCACACTAGACCAAATAAACAATTGCAGTGTTATTGCATGCTTTTAAAGGGATCAGAGAAGCCGTATGGGACGACACGGTACTCTTTTATCCGATAAAAAGGTGGCAAACAGAATGATGTGTAGTTTTTCTTTATTGGATTGACTGGATGTGTTAATCCCTTTCGTGTCGTTATTACTTGTAGTGTCATAGATGTCTTGTAAGAGACAGTAGCATGTCTTTGTTTACAGCTTTCCGTAAACAAAGACATCCCACTGTCTCTTAAAATTTTCATACTTCTCATTTTTGGAAGTAGTGATTTGATTGAATTTCTCTTTGGTTTGGTTGACGAACAGATTTATTTGTGCTGTTGCAGGTTCCTTGGTACTTTGCAGATCTCAGTGGTATTTTTTAGTGAAAAACTTTTTGGCATCCTAGTGGACAAAGCCTTACTTTCAGTTAGATGCTCCTTCACAGAGTAATCCAGGTTGGAAAGGACCATGGGAGGTCATCTGGCTGACCCGCCTGCTCAGAGCAGGTTCAACATTGAATTCACACCGGATGGCTCAGGGCTTTGTTCAGTCAGATCTTGAAAACCTCCAAGGATGAGATTCTGCTGTCCCTCGGGGCGGCCTGTTCCAAGGGTTATCCTCATAGTGACGAATTTTTGCCTTATATCCAGCTGGGAGCTCCCCTGTTTCAACATACACCCCCAGTCTCTCATTCTATTCTCCCTGTGTCCTGCTGTAATGAGATCAAACATCCATCCAGTATCTGATTAGGTTAGGAGATGGACGATATCTATCCTTTATCTTAATCTTTTTTGTACTTTCTATAGACAGATCACTGTGAAATATATTTCATTTTGTTTAGTCTTTTGCTTTAATTACTAGTGGCCTCCCGTTCCAGACCAGGAGTTGTAAAGCATCTGTCTGAAGTTCTGGCTTTTGATGCCTAAATTGCAGTGGGTTTTTAATAAAATGTAGTTAATATTATTATTCACATTGTGCTGAGATGTTTCTTGTAATTGACTCAGCTTATTTCAAGGAAAGTGTAAATTTAACACGAGTCTTCTAAAAATAATTAAATTCTAATTACAAAGCAGACTATTGACTAAGGAAGTATTTACATCCTTCTCCGTATTTAAGCTCCCGAACAGGATATTTAACTAAGCAATGAAACATTGTGGATAAGTTTACTGCTGCATCCTGAAGAGATCATCAGGAAGTGAAAAAAAATCTATAGTAATGGGATCTGCATCCGATTTTTATTGTTATTTTTCACGCTTCTTTTTTTGGTATGCCAAGAGCAAGCTATGTGTTTAGCATGTTTTCCAGAGAATTATTACAAATTGTGATGTGTTTAACAGTAGTGTAATTACTTATGAGTCCTTGCTTACTTTTTTTGGTTTTGGTAATTTTTCATTATAAATTCACATCTGACATTAAATAATGGCCACTTCTTGCTGAGGCTTCTGCTGCGTCTCTCTCTATCCTGTTCATGTAGGGATCTGCAGCTATTACATAGAGTAGTTCATGACCAACACCCAGAAGTGTATAAAAAGTACTAATGGGGTGAGTTCTGTGCAGTAGTAGTAGGTAGTAGGTTTGGTGAGTGTAATTTGGCCAGTCCTCTGCTACAGCTGCTTTGTGTTGCTCCATGGGGGGTTTTAATGCTATTTCTAATGATACTTGCTATCTAAAGAAATAAGTAGTATATCCTTAATTGGTGTAATGTGTTCCATTACAATGTATACTTGTATACATACTCTTGAATTTTTGCTCTAAAAACAAACTGGTGAAAACCAAACTTTTCCCGTACTGAAACTTCCCTATCTCAAAAAATTAAACTGCCTTTGCTGCTCTGCTTCAGAGGAATAGGTGCTGAAATAAGCTCATGATACAGTTATGTTGCAAGGCTTGGTTTTTGTGCTGGTCGCTTTCCTCTGTTAATAAAAAGCCACCTAGTACTTGAGGTCTGAATTTTGACTATTATTTTTAGTGATATGACAGTATGTACATAACCTGATGTTTGGTTTTGAATCTGGTTGGCATTTGTATAAGAACATTCTTTCAAGTCAAGGTGGAGTATCAAGGATGAACATTTAAACTGTCAAGGGAC
This sequence comes from Phaethon lepturus, assembly GCF_000687285.1. Taxonomy (NCBI): domain Eukaryota; kingdom Metazoa; phylum Chordata; class Aves; order Phaethontiformes; family Phaethontidae; genus Phaethon; species Phaethon lepturus. Next base: position 12,065 of record NW_010545684.1, read on the forward strand.
CTCTTCATGTAACTGAACTTCAAAAGCATATTTAAAGATTCATTTTTTTGAATATTCAGTTTTCAAGCACATTTAATTCTGCTGAAAGCCTGTCGTTAGTGTAGTACAGCTTGTAGAGCACAGTATAGCTTGATGCTGCCTTTTCCAGTTCAAGATAGGTGTCAGGGCCGAGTCCGTACCGTGCACTGATACCTTTCGGTGTGAAAGACGAGGCAGAAAAGGGACAAAGAATTTTCACGTAGCCCGAAGGATTCAACAAAAGCTGGAGCTATCTAAACCCTGATGACTCTGAAAACCCCTCTTGCCCGCTGCCTGTCTGCCACAGGAGAAGGTGCCAGACCGAGGGCAGAGCTGCAGTCCTGGCCTGGAGGAGGAGGAGGGAGGAAGAAGGGACATGGCAGCAGCGCGGGGTGTGTTGCAGGAGAACCTCGGCTCTATCCAATTCCTATTTACTTTTCCTTTTCCACTATCAATGAAAAAAGAAGAGGAATTTTTATGTATTTTTATTTTTTATTACACAATGTCAAGCCCCTGGCTCTGGAGGATTAACTCCTCTATTCATGAAGAAAGAACAGCGGGTTTACCAACAAAACCACCATCAGCTGGATGAAATAGCTGGTATTATAATTGCAGCCATTATGGGGGTCTTTTTGAACTTTATGTGTGTGTTTGGTTTTGTAGTGTAAGCATGTAACTGATTCCAGTAATTTTAAAATCAATTTTAAAAAGCTTGACTGGAGTAGAATTTCTTAATATAAATTGACCTATTTATTCTAAGTTCATTTTCTGCCTTGAAAAAAATACAAAAGATAGGATAGTTGCAGTGTATTTTCAAGCGAGAATTATATATGCGATGTTCTTACCCAGTAAAATGGCTCTGTTATGAGGTATTGGAAAGTTTTTAAACTTAGAAATGAGATGAGACCCTCTTGAGACATGATCATCAAAATCCCTTTAATATGTGAAAATTCGGCCCCAGTGCTTTCCTCTACCTTTTCTTTCGAGTTTGTAAGCAATTTTGTACTTTATCGCCCTCAGATTATTTTTTTGGCTTGGTAGATTTTTCTTGAATAGTATTGTCAGAGAAAAATCTTTCTATTTAGCCTTGTCTGATTACGTTCACTTGCAAATCCTCAAATAAGATTCATACGACTACATAAGTGCGCTCCTTTGCTCCAGAACTAAGAAGGGCATCGCCGGGCTTAATTTTTATTTAATTTCTCTTCCTGAGTGACTAGCTTTACCACCTTCTGTAGTGCCATGGGCTGCAAGTGGAAATGGCTTGCTCGACGTACATGCCAGGGTAATTCAGAAGTCGCTGGAGGTGTGGTGCCTCCCCTGCTCACGGGGCACACACATCATCCCTTCAAGTCGGTTCCTCCCGTTCGAACTCCTGTTGAGAGTATGTTCTGATTTTCACAGTATTTAGCCTCACCATTTTGCCACCAGGGGTGATGATTCAGCTGCTTCCCAGTGCACTTTATTCCACTGACTAATCGCTCTGTTACGACTGTTTCCCTCTTATCTAACTTGACTTTCTTTTCCTATTAGATTATTGTTCATTTGTACCAGTGAAATTAAATATTCGTATTTCCTCAGGCTTTGGGATGCATTTTACTGCTACGGAAATGTTCCTGGCCTGCCTTTAATTTGGGATGTTGCGGGGCATTTATTTTCCCTGCCAGTTTCTCCGAGTGGTCTCGTGATGGGAGGAGAAGCGACTTGCGGCCTTTAGGACGCTTTTAAACAGTTTTAGGGACCAGCTGGTAGTTATTTACTCTTGATAAAGTATGGTTTAAAGCAGGGTATGGTTTGGATGCTGCTGGGGATCGGGACGGATCCGTGGCAGGAGTGTTGCACGGCGTTTCTCAACACCCCCTCTTTTGCAGGTCGCTGGGGCCGGTGCGTCGGTGACTGCGGCTCGGGGGGCGTTCGGAGTCGGGCCGTCTGGTGCACCCACGCAGAGGGTTGGACAACGTACCACGCGAACTGCAACCAGAAGGACAAACCCGAAAGCCAGAGGAGGTGCTTTAAAGTCTGCGACTGGCACCTGGAGCTGTTCGAGTGGGAGGTTTCGGGATGGGACAGGTGTGGGCTCGTTCCCTTTGCTGGCGCTGAGGTGGAAGCCGGGGCTTGCGTCACGGCGCAGCACGGGCTGCAGCGCCGGAGCGTCCGCTGCCTCCAGAAGCTGAACAGAACCGTTGTCGCCGATGAAATATGTGAGTATTTCACGCCGCAGCCGCCCGCCGAACAGGCCTGCCTGGTGCCCTGCCCGCGGGACTGCGTCGTGTCCGAGTTCTCTGGCTGGTCCGAGTGCGGCACGGGCTGCACCAAGAGCTTGCAACACCGGACACGGGCGGTCATCGCTCCCCCTCTCTACGGGGGTGCCCCGTGCCCAAATCTGACCGAATCCAGAGCCTGCGGCACTCCCGGCTGTCCGCTCGGGGAGGAGGAGTACACCTACAGCCTCCGAGTGGGGTCCTGGGGCCAATGCCGGCTGCCCCGTCCTAAAGACGTCGGCCTGGCGGGGAGGACTATGCCGGATTTGGGTTCGGACTCTGGAGAGCGGAGCACGTCCGGACCTCAAGGCTACAAACCCCACCACCGTCCTGGGGAGGTGGAGATCGGTTACCAAACCAGGCAGGTCAGGTGTGTCAGGAGCGATGGGAGAAGCGCAGCGCTGAGGTAAGGGTGCTTCGTCTGCCATCTCAGCCCCAGCGGATTTGTCTGATGGAGCGCTCGCCCTGCGCGGCAGCGCCGCAGCGAATGCGCTCCCATTCGGGAGTTTTAAATGCAAATTTTTATGTGTTTTCTTTGTGGTCTTTTTTTTTTTTATTTAATTCCCTTCTTGTAAAGCTAGCATATGCTGAATATTTTGCATTCTTCTACGATTTGTGACTGTTTAATTAATTTTATGTTTTTAATAATTCTCTTCTGTTTTTTCTTGTTGTTTTGAGGAAACATCGAGGAAATGGAGCTATATATCACTTTGTACTGTTGCTGGGCCCTGGCTGGGGGAGAGGGAGGTTTCATTCTCAGTCATGTACTGCACATATTTGGCAGAAGAGGCTAAAATTGTACCAGCTTGAACTCCTTCACTCTTACAAATCAGCACTGGATACAATAAGTCTGAAAAGTTTGGCCTTGGGAATTTACTGTAAGGTATTTCTTGGAAAGATAGATCAGTGGGCAAACCTGTGATTGTCCTCTTGTTTACTGAGGAGCCTTCGCATCTGGGTGTAGCTCTTGGATGCTGATATAAGACAGGCGACTTGCGCGTCGGCGGTGGTGGTGGTTGTTGATTTCTCTCCTCATGTGTTTTATCTCACACGTTCTCTTAGTCCGTGTAGGTTGCTTTGCTGTAATTCAAATGTGAAGGTTACAATAATGTGCAGCAAATAATGGAAAGATTTATTCTCTCCATTTCTCGCGTTTAAATTTACGCTATCTAAGCTCTGACATTTTTCTCCAGACTGGATTTGGGCAGGTGCCAGGAGCTATAGATGACTGAGAAATTGATTGAGTTCCGAGAAAGTCAAGGTTTCTGGAGAACTTCTCATGTTCTGTTTTTCAGGGATATTACAAGTTCTTGAAAAATCCTACTCCTGAATTTTGCGGAAATCAATCTGTTTCTCAGTCATCTATAGCTCCTGCCACCTGCGCAAACTCAAATTGCAGAGAGAAGGGGTTATTTTATGTCCAATTTTCTACCCCCGTTAATGTCCGCAGTGGTTTTGCACACATACTGAGGTGAAAATATACATTCTAGCCTTTTTCTTACCCCCTCCTATTACACCTGTAGCAAAGTACGTGGTTTTTTTTTTTTATTGATTGGAAAAAAAGTCAAGCTTTGTGAATTGTTCCAGCAGTTTCTAACATCTTGACTTTATTACTTGTCTCTAAATATATGCTGATTCTAAATATACAGATTTTATGACCATGTAGCTGCTTGACTTTAACGGAGTCACTTACGATTTATGCCACCGTGCGACCAGCAGCAGGTTTATGCCTGCTAACACTTATTAGCTGTTCTTCTGCCTCTTGTATCTCATTCCTCATCAGAGGCTCTGGGAAGGGGATCCTGACTTTGTTAAAATCTCACTCGCTTTTCCCTCATGTGCTCACTGCTATATCCACCATAAGAACAGGGGATGGAAGATGCTGTTTCTATAAGTGTTTTCTCTTTGTTGTGCTACTGTGTGAGTTAGAGATTGAATTTCTGGATGACAGTGCAGAGAGTGCCGGGAGCTTTAGTTTTAGTGACTCCACCCCTGATTGAACTGTCTTTTTCCTTGCTCCTTTCTGGGTTTTTTTGCTGATCTAGCCCTCTTTTTGGGACCGTACAGCTCCATTAGCCACTTCCTAGCAGAGCTTTTCTGCTGAGGCCGTTGTCTTAGATTTACTGCAGAGAGCTGAGCCTGACCCATCCCTTACTCTAACTCCAAATACAAGAGGAAAGCCCATTGATTGAATAGAAGACAAAAGGTTACGTCATTGACCCGTGTCCAGATAGTCACACACTTCTCCTCTCTTCTTTTGGACCTAAAATCCGAACCTAAAAATCCAGCCTAAAATCCAGTTGGTGTTTCATTCCAGGGCTGGAGTGTCACTGGTACCAAATACCCCTGACAACAGCTCCCTGTAAGCAGCCCCCGTTAAAGTCCTCCCTGTTGTGTTGTGCGGCGTATTTGCTGCCATTCTTCTGAAGACAGGACCTGATCTTGCAGACGTCGCTTTACAAGAGCGATGATATTTTGGCTACTGATAAAGAAGAGTAAACGCATTTGCATAACCCTGTAGCGGGGTCTGGCCGGCAGCCAAGCGGCTGCTGTAAAACTGGGAGGAAAAACCTTACTGGTGCTTTTTCATTTTCCTGGCTGAGGTCTCCTATTTCAGCTGACACCGTCGAGTAAGTACCAGTGAGAGACACAAACTAAATTTCTGGAAAACTGAGGCAAGAGAGAGGAATACCTCAAGCTGTGCTTTAATGGCGGGATCTGAGCTGCTTTGCCACCACTTGCCTCCCGCTGCTGCCTGGTTCTTGCAGGAGGATAGCAGGTAACGGGAGCGGTCAGCTAACCGCCTGAGGAGAGGAAACGTGTGCTCATCTCGCCTCCTAACGTATGATGCAACGGCAAAGATGCCGAATTTATTATCAGTCATTTAATTTACTGGCGTCTAATCTCAGGGCTGCGGATCGGCTGGCGAGCAGTAGCCATCATGGGCACTGATGGGAAGGGGGTACTGGGTGTGCTCCTCGGCGTGAAAGAAGAGTCTTTTGCCAAAAATTGAATTTTGGTGGGCTTGGGTGCAAGCTGTTTTTTAAAGACTAGAAGATTGAATGTATCCACTTCTTACAGATGTCGGATTGCTGTCAGGAGAAGACTCTTGGTCTCTTCACTAACAAGTATGCGATTGATGGGAATTGCAGATGGGTTGTCCTTTCTCTTGTGAAATAGGTAGCAGCGGTGGGAAATGTGCCTGATACTTGTTTTCAGTTTTTCACTGATGCTTAGGTTATGCCGTTGAACTGTGCAAAAAGGGTCCTTTGGTTTTACAGTGAACCCTCAGGTAGGAGGTGAAGAATCCTTTGCATTATAAGGCAAATATTTTTTTCATTTAAATAATAGGTCCTATGAAGATCTGTGTGTCTGTACCAGCCTTAAAGGTGCAGGCAAAAATCCTAGGAATTTTAAAGGTAAAAACTGTAAACAGGAATTACTTGGAGGGGAGCACAAGCACCTGAGAGATTGGACGTGCTGTATCAGGGAAGCAGAGCTGGGGAATGTTTTTGATGAAATATTTTTCAGTTTAGAGGTTCTACATTTGTCAAAAGGAAAAGAGAGAAAGGAAGAGGAAAGGGAGGGACAGACCTTTTTGAAAACATTTGAAATGGAGATAATTGAACAGAAGAACACCAGTAGACCTTGAGACAGATTCATTTCTGCTCAGAAACATTTTGGTGTAGAAACTTTATATTTGTGAAAATAAAAGGAATAACATCAAAATAGAATGATTTAATGGATCTGACGGAAGCATTTAAAGACTCTTTATTTTAAAAAGATGGAATTTTTTTTTCATTCTATTTCAGATAGAGTTCAGATTTTGTTCAGTTTCAGAAAAAGTTTTAGTTTTGCGTTAAATCTCATACGCAGTAACGAATTCAAACATAAGAACTGTGCATTTAAAAAGTTTCTGAGAAGGGAAGACGTGTATGCAAGAAATGTATGTGCTAGAACTTCAGCTCTTTTTGGTTTTCTGTCTTGTCACAGTTGTAAAAATCTACTGAAGAGTGAGACAAAAGCACTTGTGGTTGGTGTTTTGTTTTTTTTTTTTTTAATTGTTTACAATCATAGAATTGTTTAGGTTGGAAAAGATTTTTAAGAATCATTGAGTCCAACAGTTAACCTAGCACTGCCAAGTCCACCACTAAACCATGGCCCTAAGCACCACATCTACAGGTCTTTTAAATACCTCCAGGGATGCTGACTCAACCACTTCCCTGGGAAGCGTGTTCTAATGCTTGACAACCTTTTGGTGAAGAAATTTTTCCTAATATCCAATCTAAACCTCCTCTGGTACAACTTGAGGCCATTTCCTCTTGTCCTATCACTTGTTACTTTGGAA